>NW_028318720.1:0-137500 GCF_062004578.1 Staurois parvus | reverse complement strand
GGCCACCAAGACAATATTTTGGATTTTCCGCACCTTCGATTTCCGATGACAGTGGCCACCAAGACAACATTTTGGATTTTCCGCACCTTCGATTTCCTACGACAGTGGCCACCAAGACAACATTTTGGATTTTCCGCACCTTCGATTTCCAACGACAGTGGCCACCAAGACAACATTTTGGATTTTCCGCACCTTTGATTTCCAATGACAGTGGCCACCAAGACAATATTTTGGATTTTCCGCACCTTCGATTTCCGATGACAGTGGCCACCAAGACAACATTTTGGATTTTCCGCACCTTCGATTTCTGATGACAGTGGCCACCAAGACAACATTTTGGATTTTCCCACACATTCAATTTCCGATGACAGTGGCCACCAAGACAACATTTCGGATTTTCCGCACCTTCGATTTCCGATGACAGTGGCCACCACGACAAAATTTAAAGGATTTTCAATTTCAAAACAAAAAATGTAAGTTTCTTTTAAAACATCCTCTATTCCTGTTCTGGTGACGTAATGTTGTTTTTTAAAATTTGGGATTTTCCTGCAGTTTTCCTGCACTTTCTGATGACAATGGTCGCCAAGACAAAATTTTGGATTTTCCGCACCTTCGATTTCCGATGACAGAGTCCATCAAGACAAAATGTTGGATTTTCTTGCATATTCAATTTCCAGTAACAATGGTCACCAGGACAATTAAGATGAATCTCTCCAGAAGGGATACTGATAGCAATTTAAAGGTTCCAATCCTTCCTTGCTTCATCAAAAACTAAAACATGAAATTTTGGCTTCAGATGAACTCCCCATTTTCCCCACTTCTCTTCTGAAGTTTCTGTGACCTGCATTGTGGTAGACTGTACATAATTGGGTGTAATAGTTGGGTCAGGGTGTGCGGAGAGGATTTCTCTTTCTTGTTCTGGTAGCAAAATTTAGAATTTTCTCGCATTGTCAATTTCTGATGACATTGGTCACCGAGACAAAATTTGGGATTTTCACGCACTTTCCCCGCATTTTGCAGTGACAGTGGTCACCAAGACAAAATTTGGGATTTTCACGCATTTTCCCTGCTTTTCCGATGACAATGGTCACCAAGACAACATTTTGGATTTTCCCTCACCTTCAAATTCCAATGACAGTAGCTACCAAGACAAAACTTTGGATCTTCCCACACTTTTCCCACACGTTCAGTGACAGTGGCCACCAAGACAAAACTTTGGATTTTCCCACACTTTCAGTGACAGTGGCCACCAAGACAAAACTTTGGATTTTCACACACTTTTCCCACACATTCAGTGACAGTGGCCACCAAGACAAAACTTTGGATTTTCACACACTTTTCCCACACATTCAGTGACAGTGGCCACCAAGACAAAACTTTGGATTTTCACACACTTTTCCAACACATTCAGTGACAGTGGCCAACAAGACAAAACTTTGGATTTTCCCACACTTTCAGTGACAGTGGCCACCAAGACAAAACTTTGGATTTTCACACACTTTTCCCACACATTCAGTGACAGTGGCCACCAAGACAAAACTTTGGATTTTCACACACTTTTCCCACACATTCATTGACAGTGGCCACCAAGACAAAACTTTGGATTTTCACACACTTTTCCAACACATTCAGTGACAGTGGCCAACAAGACAAAACTTTGGATTTTCCCACACTTTCAGTGACAGTGGCCACCAAGACAAAACTTTGGATTTTCACACACTTTTCCCACACATTCAGTGACAGTGGCCACCAAGACAAAACTTTGGATTTTCACACACTTTTCCAACACATTCAGTGACAGTGGCCAACAAGACAAAACTTTGGATTTTCCCACACTTTCAGTGACAGTGGCCACCAAGACAAAACTTTGGATTTTCCCACACTTTTCCCACACATTCAGTGACGGTGGCCACCAAGACAAAACTTTGGATTTTCACACACTTTTCCCACACATTCAGTGACTGTGGCCACCAAGACAAAATTTTGGATCTTCCCGCACTTTCAGTTTTCAATGACAGTGGTCACCAGGATAAACAATGTGAATCTTTCTAGAAGAGATACAGATAGCAATAACAAGTTTCCAATCCCTCCTTGATCCATTGAAAATTAAAAAAAAAAAAAAAAGAAAGGTTTGGCTTGAGTTACACTTTAAACATTCGCCCTCCAGAGGATTTCCCCCCTTCCTGACCATTTTTTGCGATACGGCGCTGCTTTATTTTAACTGACAATTGTGCGGTCATGCAACGTAGTACATAAATTAAATCTATGTCCTTTTTTTCCCATGAATAGAGCTTTCTTTTGGTGTTATTTGATCACCAGTGCAGTTTTTATTTTTTGCGCTATTAAAAAAAAGACAATTTTGAAAAAAAAAACAATATTTTTGACTTTTTGCATGTCCAGTAAAAAAATTTAAAAAATCAAATTTCCTCCTGCACCCAAATTAAATTTATGTCGTTTTTTGCGCTATAAACAAAAAAGACCGACAATGTTGAGAAAAAAACTATATTTTTGACTTTTCCTGCTAAACTATTTTAAAAAATAAAATTTCGGCATAAATTTAGGCCAAAATGTATTCTTCTCCGTGTCTTTGCTAAAAAAAAAAAAATCCCAATACGTGTAAATTAGTTGGTCTACGTGAAAGTTATAGCGTTTACAAATGGCGGTATAGATACTGGAATTTTTATTTTTACCAGTAATGGCGGTGATCAGCGACTTACTGCAGGACTGAGGCGGGCATTCCAACATGGGGGGGGGAATTGACTAACGGTCGCTGACAGTGACACCAATACAGTGATCAGTGCTAATTAACCCCTTGCCTACCAGGCAGTTATACCCCCTTCCTGTACAGGCCAATTTCCAGCTCTCAGCGCTATCACACTTTGAATGACAATTGCGCAGTCATGCAACACTGTACCCATATGACATTTTTATCATTTTTTTGTGACAGATAGAGCTTTATTTTGGTGGTATTTAATCACCTCAGGGATTTTTATTTTTTCTTAAACAAACCAAAAACCACTGAAAATTTTGAAAAAAAATGTTTTTTCTTAGTTTATGTTATAAAATTTTGTAAATAAGTGATTTTTCTCCTTCACTGATGTGCGCTAATGAGGCTGCACTGATGGGCACTGATAGGCTGCAGTGATGGGCACTGATAGGCTGCACTGATGGACACTGATAGGTGGCACTGATGGGCACTGATAGGCTGCACTGATGGACACTGATAGGTGGCACTGATGGGCACTGATGAGGAGGCACTGGTAGGTGGCACTGATGGGCATTGACAGGCGTCACTGATGGGCACTGAAAGGCAGCACTGATATATGGCACTGATAGGCAGCACTGATAGGTGGCACTGACTGGCACTGTTAGGCGGCACTGACTGGCACTGTTAGGCAGCACTGGCAGGCACTGATAGGCGGCATTGATGCGCACTGATAGGCAGCACTGACTGGCACTGATAGGCGGCACTGATTGGTAGCACTGATAGGTGGCACTGATTGGCATTGATAGGTGGCACTGACTGGCACTGATAGGTGGCACTGATTGGCAGCACTGATAGGTGGCACTGATTGGCACTGATAGGCAGCACTGACTGTCACTGATAGGTGGCACTGATTGGCAGCACTGATAGGTGGCACTGATTGGCATTGATAGGTGGCACTGACTGGCACTGATGGGTGACACTGAAAGGCAGCTCAGATGGGCACTGATATGTGGCACTGATGGGCACTGGCACGAGGCACTGATGAGAACTGACATAAGGCACTGATGGACACTGACAGGTGGCTCTGCTGGGGCTACACTGATGATCAGTGTACATGTCCCCTCTGCGGAAAGCCGATTACCGGCTCTCCTCACCTCTGTCAGTGTGACAGCTCGAGAGGAGAGAAATGCCAATAACCGACATTTCCCTGTTTACATGTGATCAGCTGTGATTGGACACAGCTGATCACATGACCGAGCCGACATCTTCGGCTCTTTCCGTGATTGGTGATCCGCTGTGTCCGAGGGACACAGCGCACCGCCGATCGCCATGCTGCGCGCTCCCTGAGCCGCGCATGCGCAGTGAGAATGGGAGGACGTCATATGACGCCCTCCCAGAACGAGAGAACCATCTTGCGCCCGTCATATTACTATATGGCGGGTAGAAGGTGGTTAAAAACACTGACACTGTACTAATGGCACTGGGCAGGAAGGGGTTAACATCTGGGGTGATCAAAGGGTTAACTGTGTGTGTTTTACTGTGTACACAAGTTGCTTTGCATGGCTCTTCTGTGTGAAGCAATAAAAAGCAGCCTGTTCGTGCTGCCGGGAGAGATCTGTATTGTTTACATACAGACTTCTCCCCTGTCAGTTCTGCTGACGATCACCGAGAATCAGGGGCCGGGACCTCGGTGATTGACATACCGAGGAGCCAATAGCGCCCCCTACCCGGAAATACAAAATCACATATATATACTTGATTTTGCACAGCCCTGCCGCCCTGTAGCAGTACTTCTGTTATAGGGTGGTTGGGAAATGGTTAATGTAAGGGAAAACACTCCCCATTTTCCCCACTTGTCTTCTGAGGTTTCTGTGACCTGCATTGTGGTGGACTGTACATAATTGGTAGTTCTAGTTGGGTCAGGGTGTGCGTTCTGTAGTCTCGGTATATTACATAACACTTGTCAGCAGCATGCTTATAATGGCATAATCCTTCCTTAGTGTAATACACTATTTGTGTCTGAACTCCTACATGTCTGTGACTCTGATGTACAGTTATTATTTTTTTTTATATAAAGAGGAGTTTTTTTCTTTTTTTTTTTTTTTTTTTAATACTTAATTGCTCAGTTCCATCCTAGAAATTCCTTGGCTCCCGATTATCGATCAGCTGCCAGTTGAGAAACAGTAGATGATGTGTTACATGCCGGACAGCGGTGAGCCAAGACAGAGAAACCAAGGCCGCCATACAAACCACAGATGGGTTTTAGGAACAAGTTGGACTTTTTTTTTTTTCGAAACACCAAGTTTTGATCTTAAGGAGAGGAAAATTGAGATTACAGCTTGGTTTATGTGAAAGAACAATTTGATGCGTTTCCAATGATTGTGAGAAATGTCATGGTACTGGCGCTTTAATACATACGGGTTCCTGTATGTGGGGGACAGCAAGGAGCCCCCAGTGGGTGCGTCCAGGACACATCTCCTGCATCACCAAAAGGTTTCTCTGATGGCCAATGTACAGTGGATCGGTGTGGTCATTAATGCCTACGTGAAAAGTCTAAAATCTTAGAGTTGAGCTTCTTTTTAGTCAAGTTGGGTATTCGTAGAAAAAAAAAAAGAAATATCTTTTTAATAAAACTGGTTTAAGTATCTACATCTGTCCTATCAGCTTTCTGCATTGCATGGCACAGGATCGGTGCTAAAGAGAAGGTCAGGATTCATGGATATGTTGTGTTGCGTTACGCTTACAGACTAACCAAGTCATTCTCAACCAGGGATCTGCAGAATCCTAAGGTTCCTCCAGAGGTTGGTTCCATGAGCTGTTTGTGATGGACCTCCCATTTGTTGTTGCCTGCGTAGTTCCAGGACCAACACCATATGGCAAAGTTGATTATATTTGTACCTGTCTCTAAGGGCAGCATTCTGACCACCACTGTAAGGGTTGTATTCTTTCTATTGACCATTGATGTAAAGGACATTTTTGCCATTAACCTCCAATTTATTGGTTTTAGTAAGGATTCCCCAAGACCTGAAATTTGTTTTGATAGTAACTCTGGGGTAGTGGGCTTAGAAAGGTAGGACTAACCTGTTAGCAAGAAGAGAAATCATGATGGGCACTGTGACCACCACAGTAAGGATTGTTTTATTTCTATTGACCACTGATCTAAAGGACATTTTTGCCCCTGACCTCCAATTAATTGATTTTAGTAAGGATTTCCCAAGACCTGAAATTTGTTTTGATAGTAACTCTGGGGTAATGGGCTGAGAAAGGTTGGACTAACCTGTTCGCAGGAAGAGAAATCACGATGGGCACTGTGACCACCACTGTAAGGATTGTTTTCTTCCTATTGACCAGTGATGTAAAGGACATTTTTGCCATTGACCTCCAATGAATTGGTTAGTAAGGATCCTCCAAGAAATTTATTTTGGGGGTTCCTCTGGGGTAATGGGCTGAGAAAGGTTGGACTAACCTGTTAGCAGGATAGGAAATCATGGTGGGCACTGTAACCACCAGTGTAAGGATTGCTTTCTTTCTATTGACCACTGATCTAAAGGACATTTTTGCCCCTGACCTCCAATTAATTGGTTTTAGTAAGGATTCTCCAAGACCTGAAATTTATTTTGAGAGTTCCTCTGGGGTAATGGGCTGAAAAAGATTGGACTAACTTGTTAGCAGAAAGAGAAATCAAGGTGGGCATTCTGACCACCAATGTAAGAGTTGCATTCTTTCTATTGACCACTGATGTAAAGGACATTTTTGCCATTGACCTCCAATGAATTGGTTAGTAAGGATCCTCCAAGAAGTTTATTTTGGGGGTTCCTCTGGGGTAATGGGCTGAGAAAGGTTGGACTAACCTGTTAGCAGGATAGGAAATCATGGTGGGCACTGTGATCAACACTGCAAGGTTTGTTTTCTTTCTATTGACCACTTCTTTAAAGGACATTTATGCCATTGGCCTCCAATAAATTGGTTTTAGTCAGGATTCCCCAGGACCTGAAATTTATTTTGAGAGTTCCTCTGGGGTAATGGATTGTAAGGTTGGAATAACCTGTTAGAAGGAAGTAAAATTACGGTGGGCATCCTCCACTGTGAGGGTTGTTTTCTTTCTGCTGACCACTGATGTAAGTGAAAACTTTGGCATGGGCTTCCAAGGAATTGGTTTTAGTAAGGGTTTCCGAGAACTGAAATTTATTTTGGGGGTTCCTCTGAGATAAATGGTTGTGAAAGGCTGGACTAACCTGTTAGCAGCAAGGGAAATCAACCATGCTCCATTTGTCTAATGTGGATGTTGGGGCAGGCCCTTGACCAAGCTGTACTGTTTGAACGGACTTTGTTAGTCTCTAAAGAAAATTCTGTCTGAAGTTCCTTGCAATAATACTAGTATTATACTCAGGGGCGGACTGACAACTCATGGGGCCCCCGGGCAATAGGGGATCATGGGGCCCCTGTGTCCTTGCCCAAACTCAAAAAAGCCTATGAAAAAGGTACCAGGGGCATCTCATGGGGCCCCCTACTGACCTTGGGCCCTCGGGCAGTGCCCGAGTTTCCAAATGGTCAGTCCGCCCCTGATTATACTCCATCCTATGGTGGCCCATGTCTCCAACCTTCCCTCTGGTTGAGCCCTGCTGCCTCTGTAAGTCATTTTGGTGTTCGACACCTTAGGGAGTGTTGGATGTCTGTGTCACCTCCCACACACCGTGGTTTATTCCTCTGATCCCTATGTCAATAGCCTAGGCCATCATAGACATCACACTTAGGGGTACATTTAGAAATAAAAATTGCATAGCTGCATGGGGCCCCCTACTGACCTTGGGCCCTCGGGCAGTGCCCGAGTTTCCAAATGGTCAGTCCGCCCCTGATTATACTCCATCCTATGGTGGCCCATGTCTCCAACCTTCCCTCTGGTTGAGCCCTGCTGCCTCTGTAAGTCATTTTGGTGTTCGACACCTTAGGGAGTGTTGGATGTCTGTGTCACCTCCCACACACCGTGGTTTATTCCTCTGATCCCTATGTCAATAGCCTAGGCCATCATAGACATCACACTTAGGGGTACATTTAGAAATAAAAATTGCATAGCTGTTTGTCTATCAAAACTGCATGGAAATTTGTTCTGTATGGGCAAAATCGAATGTTCTCATATTATATTCTGTGCAATTCAAACGTATGAATGTGGGAAATACTGCCGATGGCACTAAGAAGCATACTTATTTTCTATTATATCCAGTAGCCATACGTCATTATGACCAGGAGTAGGAATGAGCTAAAGTTCAGGCCAAACCCACAGAAAACATGACAGCAGGCCATTATCTCAGTCAGCTGAAGCCATAGAATTCCCCATTCTACAGCGGCATGTAACAAAGGGGTGGGGTTGCTGGTGACATCATTGAATGAATACAGCTTTGTGGCCATATTAGGTCAATGATGTCACCAGCATCCTGTAGGCAGGTGCCATTACCCATTTGGCCACTTGGTGGCTCTGTACCAGAATAGTATCTGGTTACAGCAGACAGTGTCATCAGGTGCTAGGCCCCTTTAAGTTAAAGCCCTCCTGCAGTGATGTCATGGGTGAGTTAGTGCCCTGTTATAAGCCAGGATAGGAGGTGCCTGAGGTGCACTTGGGACATGGACGCACCCAACACCAATACAGATGTAACCAGCACATGGAGGTTCTGTACAGGGCTGGGCGCCTGGGGGAAGAAGTACTGCACCCAGGAGAGCCGGCTGTAGAGTTTCTGATCCTTATGGAGGTGGGGACTGGGGCAGATTACAAAAGGCCTTTTAGTTCCCTGAGTGAGGCTGCTTCCTGGAGGATCCCAGGAGAGGTGTACCTAAGGAGGAGGTGACTGCAGAAAGCCCAGTCCTGTGAGTACTAATGACCCTGCGTGGAAGAAGAGAATGTTAGGGGAAATGGCTGCTTAAAGTGCTGCACATGCTTTCACATGTGACTACTGCGGACCGTCCAGTAAGTGTGATTGACAATGTAATGTCAAGTGACTCCAGATTGTACTGTATGTCGATGTGATGTGACTGTTATGCCATATCCTGAATTCCATCAGTAAAGGGCAGCAAATCTATTCATCTTTGTGGACATTCCTTCCTTGGGATATAAAGGTCAACAGCTGGGAATGTTGTGTGGAGGCCCAAGGCATTGAGTGGGGTACAATACATTGGAGGGTTCAGCCTCAGCAGGAGGGGCAGTGTTCTAGCAAGACAGGAGTGGGGGTAGGGACTTGGTGCCAATTCTAGCAAACCATGAAGAACCTCTTACAATCCTAGCCCGTTACGTGCAGTTGAGGTGCAGGGACAGGGGAGGACTGACAACTCATGGGCCCCCCGGGCAATAGGGGCCCATGGGGCCCATGTGTCCTCACCCACACTCAAACCACACCCAAAAAAGCCTATGAAAAAGCCTATGAAAGGTACCAGGGGCATCTCATGGGGCCCCCTACTGACCCCAGGCCCTCGGGCAGTGCCTGAGTGCCCGAATGGTCAGTCCGCCCCTGGCCAGGGACTTTCCCTTCCACAGCTGACTGGGAGGGCAGCCTGCTGTCATGTGACAATTTCCTGAGAGTTTGGATCAAACGCTATCTCCTGCACAGTTATAGGGAATTGGCGGTGGCAATCCTGCAGCCAAGCATTAATGCAATGAAGGTCCATGGGCTGGCTCTGTTGTCTAGCAGTGGTGCCTGGATCACACAGCTGGCTGGACAGAACTGCAAATCCTTCAACAAGCAATATAGTTCCCATGTAAGTATTCTGATCATATCTTTAGCTTCGACTCAGCTTGGCTTTTCAGTCTTGACTAGAGCACGTTGACAACCTATAAATAGGGCGATATTAAAAAATAAATAAATAATGTGATCTGATGAGCTGGACAAAAAAAAAAAAAATAAAGCACCAGCGCAACCTGGCTAAGCAAATAGAAAAGGAAAAACAATCAATCAGGAAACATCATAAAAAAGCGATAATGAACCGCGAATCAACTTCTCACCGGGCCGCAAAGAGACAGAGTGTGACCTACACGAATCCATTAATCATTATTCCGCGACGACTCCTTCGACGTTCTTCACGTGGATGACAATTTGTTGATGATACACAAGGCAAACCCATCGAGGTCTGTCACAACGTTTTTCCGAGGCGCTCTGTTTAAGAAGAAAAACCCCGAGGTGTTAAGAGTGCACTAATCTTTAGAAAGGTTAATGTATTCATAGAGCTTTTGACAGAGATGTATAGGCAAGCCCGAGACTAAGGCGACTTTCTCCCGGGGGAGGTGGGGGGGGGAATGGCTGAGAGTCCGCTCTGTTATTCCAGATAGGATGAAAATTGCTGGAATAAGATAAATAAAATGCAATTATTTTGCTGAGTCGCTGGGTCTTAAGGTAGCACGTGTCCGTTTAATGACGGCCATCGCGCTTTGTGGCCCGTTGCGTTCGGAAGTAATGGACGCCGACGTACCTCGCCCGCAAAAGTTGATTTTTCAGAAACGACAGATAAACGGCGCTGGCTCTTTATGGGATAAGCCTTTGAAGTGAATCTTTCAGGAACTTTATACACAGTGAAGGAAATGTGTATTTGCTCCCCGGGTGATTTTGAATGTTTGCCCCTCTCAAAGAAATGATCGGTCTAAAAATTGAATGTTCGGTGTATTGTAACACTGAGAGAGAGAATAGCAACAACAAATTCAAAAGAAATGCATGTCTAACAAATGATGACTGATTTGCATGTTCGTGAGGGAAATAAGTATTTGAACCCCTTCACAAAACAGGACTTAGTACTAAGGCCACTCCAGGACCTTAATGTGCTTCTTCTTGAGCCACTCCTTTGTTGCCTTGGCCGTGTGTTTTGGGTCATTGTCATGCTGGAACACCCATCCACCACCCATTTTCAATGTCCTGGCTGAGGGAAGAAGGTTCTCACCCAAGATTTGATGGTACATTGCCCGTCCATTGTCCCGTTGATGCAGTGCAGTTGTCCTGTCCCCTTAGCAGAAAAACACCTCCAAAGCAGAATGTTTCCACCACCATGTTTCACAGTTGGGATGGTGTTCTTGGGGTCATAGGCAGCATTCCTCCTTTTTCAAACACGGCGAGTTGATTTGATGCCAAAGAGCCTGATTTTGGTCTCATCTGACCACAACACTTTCAACCAGTCCTCCTCTGCATCATTCAGATGTTCAGTGGCAAACTTCAGATGGGCCTGGACATGTGCTTTCTTGAGCAGAGGGACCTTGCGGGCACTGCAGGATTTCAGTCCTTGTCGGTGTAGTGTGTTACCAATTGTTTTCTTTGTGACTGTGGTCCCAGCTGCCTGGAGATCATTGACAAGATCCTCTCTTGTGTAGTTCTGGGATGATTCCTCACTGTTCTCATGATCATTGACACTCCACGAGGTGAGATCTTGCATGGTGCACCAGACCTAGGGAGACTGACAGTTGTTTTGTGAATGATTGCACCAGCTGTTGTCACCTTCTCACCAAGCTGCTTGGAGATAGTTTGGTAGCCCAGTCCAGCCTTGTGTAGGTCTACAATCTTGTCTCTAACATCCTCGGACAGCTCTTTGGTCTTTGCCATGGTGGAGAGATTGGAATCTGATTGTTTGATTGCTCCTGTGGACAGGTGTCTGTTAAACAGCTAACAAAATGAGATTAGCAGCACTCCCTTTAAGAGACTGCTTCTAATCTCAGCTTGTTACCTGTATGAAAGACACCTGGTAGCCAGAAATCCTGATGAATGATAGGGGATCAAATCCTTATTTCTCTCATGAACATGCAGATCAGTCATCATTTGTTAGACATGCGTTTCTGCTGAATTTTTTGTTGCTATTCTGTCTCTCAGTGTTACAATACACCAAACATTTGATTTTTAGACCGATAGGATTCTTAGAGGCTGATCTCTTTTAATCAGGGTAACACCAGGGATCCAAAATGGTAAGGTGCAGGGGCGGACTGACAACTCATGGGGCTCCAGGGCAATAGCGGATCATGGGGCCCCTGTGTCCTTGCCCAAACTCAAAAAAGCCTATGAAAAAGGTACCAGGGGCATCTCATGGGGCCCCCTGCTGACCCCGGGCCACAGGACGAGCTTTAATGGGGTCACCTGATAGGTGGGGGGCACTAATAGGAGCATTTGATGCAAGTGGGCACTTTGATGGGAACAATTTATGTAAGGAGGCACTTTGAAGAGGACATCGCATGTAAGGGGGTACTCTTATTGGGACACCTGATGTACATTGGATACTGATGGAGATACTTGATGTAAGGGAGACACTGATAGGGTCGCCTGATGTAAGGGGGAATTCTTATGTGAACACCTGATGTAGGGGGGCACATTGAAAATGTACATAAAATATTATTCAAATGCTTTGGAGAATAAGTATTCCTAATTTTCTGACAACATGAATACATATACACTAGGATCGGAGTCATAACACAAACATGAGATTCAGAGTTCTACTGAACGGACCTCCATGAAATCTTATTCAATACCCCCTGAAGTAGATGCTGACTTTGGATGTTGCCCAAACAAAGATGGAGACACCCTTCTGGAGAGAGAAGTAGATGAAGGCATTGTCAGGGGGAATACTGTGATCTCTATGAGAGATATTAGAAGTGTTGCACTGATGCATTATTTAGCATTCAAACATCTAACATTAGGTCCTCTTTAAACTAATAGCCAACTGTGACGGGATTCACTTTGGGTGGGGGGCCAATGGAACACAGCCCCCTTTAGAGAGGTGGGGAGACCCCTGTCTCAGCTCCCCATATCCCTCTTATGTGTAAGTCACCCTGTGCCTGTTAGGGGTACAGGGTGGAATGTCCTGCTCCTTTAGATTGTAAGCTCCACGAGCCGGGCCCTCCGATTCCTTCTGTACTGAAATGTATTGTAATTGTATTGTCTCCCTTATATTGTAAAGCTCTGCGCAAACTGTTGGCGCTATATAAATCCTGTATAATAATAATAATTGTGTAGATATTTAGGTGGGGGGTTGTTCATTGTTTAATGCCATGTGGTTGTCCCATTGTTCTATTGTGTGTCTTGCTTGGGAGCAAACTATTATGGGATGTATGTGTTTGTGTATTGGCTTGGTGGGGGTTGTCTGCTATGTGCAGGGGCGGACTGACCATTTGGAAACTCGGGCACAGCCTGAGGGCCCGGGGTCAGTAGGGGGCCTCATGAGATGCCGCTGGTACCTTTTTCATAGGCTTTTTTGAGTTTGGGCAAGGACACAGGGACCCCATGATCCCCTATTGCCCAGGGGCCCCATGAGTTCTCAGTCCGCCCCTGGCTGTGTGTCTCTTGTTACTAAATGTATTGCCCCGCCCTGTGTATATATCTTGTATCAGTGTTAAAAAAAAGCAGTCTTTTTTTTGGTTTCCTTCAAGTTTGGTGCTGTCTCCTCTTGTATGGTCAGCGGTGGTGTCCGTGGATCTGTGGGAAGCGGGAGTCTAACGGAAATACCCTAGTGCAGTCAGGGTCTGGTTCCGTTACACTCACCTTTGTTGCAGCAAGCCAGTGTGGTGAGATAATGATAGCATCTATAGATTAGGGTGGCCACAAACAAGGAAGGTAGATGGGGTGATGTCTGCCCATCCTCAAGCACATAGTGAGAAATACCTGATTCCCAACTGGCAGAGACTGCAGGGTATGTGTGATACAGTGCTCCTATAGGGTTCCTATACATTGCAACTTGCAGTAAAGTGCATGCTATGGCAATGGTATTACACTGAAGTTGAGCTCCATAATAACATCATCATCAGGTGTCTTCATCAGAGTTCCCCCTTACATCAGACTTGAGCACAGGTATCTCTTGTTTGTTGTATTGTTGGGTCAGTAGCCAGACCTGAACCTTGTCGCTCTCCCCATTGTGTCTCTTCCCCAATGATAGCATTGTGTCCACAGTAGCATTTGCGTACGCAGGGCAGAGTAGGACTGGCCATAGAGGGATTACTTTGACGCAGTTGGCCTGCTTAAGCATGTATTGCAATATGTGTGAACTAAATATCCCTATTTATTGCATGGTCTGCTTGAAAGGGTATATTCCAGTGTGCAGAGGGTCCTTCAGAATTTCTCTTACTCCAACTGTCCCCAACAGAGTGCTCCCTTACTTCAACTGTCCCGAACAGAGTGCTCCCTTACATCAACTGTCCTGAACAGAGTGCTCCCTTACATCGATTGTCCCCATCAGAGTGATCCCTTACATCAATTGCCCCCATCAGCGTGCCCCCTTACATCAACTGTCCCCAACAGAGTGCTCCCTTACATCAATTGTCCCCATCAGAGTGCCCCTTTCATCAACTGTCTTCATCAGAGTGCCCCCTTACATCAATTGTCCCCATCAGAGTGCCCCTTACATCAACTGTCCCCATCAGAGTGCCCCCTTACATCAATTGTCCCTATCAGAGTGATACCTTACATCAACTGTCCCCAACAGAGTGCTCCCTTACATCAATTGTCCCCATCAGAGTGCCTCTTTTATCAACCGTCTTCATCAGAGTGCCCCCTTACATCAATTGTCCCCAACAGAGTGCTCCCTTACATCAACTGTCCCCAACAGAGTGCTCCCTTACATCAATTGTCCCCAACAGAGTGCTCCCTTACATCAACTGTCCCGAACAGAGTGCTCCCTTACATCAACTGTCCCGAACAGAGTGCTCCCTTACATCAACTGTCCCGAACAGAGTGCTCCCTTACATCAATTGTCCACATCAAGTGTCATGGATCAGTTGGATGCCCCCTCAGAGATCTGGGTTAGGGACAACTACAATTTGGGGGTGCATAGCCCACTCCAGCCCCCAGGGTGGAGGGGAGCCATTGTGTACATGTCTTTCATTGGTGCATGTCCCCATTGCAGTACACAGCTTACCATGCCTTTTGTTGGACAATAGCTTGCTTCTTAGTCCTACAAATGACAAATGAAGTAAATACCAAGATACCCCTCCCCCCCCAGACTTATAAAATATGCTTTGATTGCTGTTCCACAAGTAAAGCTGGGTATACCCATATCAAAGTTCTGTTGTTAAGCTGGGTTCTGTAAAAAAAAAAGTCCTGCTGAAAAACTAGCATTCAATCAGTCGCTGCAGCACTGATCTGTGTATTCTGATGGGGGAGGGGGAAGCCCCCCTATCAGAAGACAATAGCACAGTGGGGGAGATTCCTGCATCCACATCCCTGTGAGTTTTTTTGCTCAACCCATTGGTTGAATGAAGAAAAACTTTGTACACACTGAAAATAGACTGCCCAAATGTCCCTTCACAGCACAAATCCCACCCCACCCAGGGGCGGACTGACCATTCGCGCACTCGGGCGCTGGGTCAGTAGGGGGCCCCATGAAATGCCCTTGGTACCTTTTTTATAGGCTTTTTAGGGTATGCTTTGAGTGTGGGCAAGGACACAGGGGCCCCATGATCCCCTATTGCCCGGGGGCCCCATGAGTTGTCAGTCCACCCCTGCCCCCACCCCTTCAAGTACTCCCTCCCAGCACAAATTATGACCCCCTTTCCAGCACAGAAACAATTGAGTACTGTCCGTGATACTTTTTTTATTTGCACTAACATACAATTCTGAGGACAAGCTTTCGGGAAATGTCCCCTTCTTCAGGTCTAAGCAGGACTGAAACAAAGATTTAGCAGAATGTTAGAAGAGATGTAGGGGATGGGAAAAAACAGAGATAAGGCACAGCAAAAGCAAAGTCTGGAGGGGGGGGGGGGGAGACAACATTAGCAGAGGCAGTCCTGCTTGAGCCGATAGTCATAAAACTGTTGGATAATGATTGAGGAATCCCAGGTCCAGATTCAGGCCGTTATCTCTTGTGTCAAATAGAATTATCATTCTTAGTTCAAAAGTTTTTCTTTCCTGAATGGATTTGAAATTTCCTTTAAGAACTAAAATATTGAGGTCTCCCAAAGTGTGGTCTGGTTGTGCGAAATGGTGTCCCCCTTTCCAGCACAAATCCTCTTACTCCTAATACTGTATCCCCAGTTCACTGTCTTAGAGGCTTAAAGACCTCAGATACATTGCGGCACAATGCCAGGAGATATCCATCCTTCCAGGTTCTCCCCCATGTTGTGCAAGGAGACATGTCAGAGCTAAGGTGGAACCTAGAGGAAGCTTCTCTTGGCTGTTCCATTTGCTGTTGTAATAGGCAACCGGTGGGGTACTGGCAGGGGCGGGCTGACAACTCATGGGGCCCCCAGGCAATAGGGGATCATGGGGCCCCTGTGTCCTTGCCCAAACTCAAAAAAGCCTATGAAAAAGGTACCAGGGGCATCTCATGGGGCCCCCTACTGACCCCGGGCCCTCGGGCAGTGCCTGGGTTTCCAAATGGTCAGTCCGCCCCTAGGTACTGGCTGCTGCAGTCTGACAAGCATGACATTGGGGACCCAGGGCGCAATGCAGGAGATGCGAGGCACGTGCCCTGGGTGCCTGGTGACACCCTGTACCCAATACATACTCTTATCACTTGCAGATCAGTTGACACTTTTACTTTGTCTGTACTTACCATCCCCTCACTCACCTACCACCACCTATCTGCTGTTAGACCCCCTGATTCCAGTGTTTCTTGTTGACAAATTAAAACTTAGGCAGGGCAATGCATACTCCTCAATGTGATAATGCAGGGACTTGGTGATTGGCTACCCAGGGGATTGTGGGAAGGCAAGGAACTGGAATGTCTTCCCCATACTAGTAATAGAGGATGTTTATCTAGCAGCATGCTGTCAGATTGGGGTCTCAAATGAAGGTAGAATGAACCTACCCACATATTTGACATATATTTTTTAAATTTTCTTCCCAAATATACTGACATATATTTGAACTACTACAATTTTGGCCATATTCAATATATTTATATATTGCAGAATATATATACTGTATATATATATATATATTTACTGCATGTTGAAATGCATTTTTATATATTACAAAATTGCGAGTCTACCCACATGGAAGAAAAATATATTTGAAATATATTTTAAAAATATTCTTCCCAAATATATTGACATATATTTGAAATACTGCAATTTTGGCCGTATTCAATATTTTTCATTCAATATATTTTAATATATTTATATATACTGTATGTTGAAATGTGTTTTTTTATATATTACAAAATATATGAAAAATATTTTGAAAAGTTTATTTTTTTTAAATATACCGTATTTTTCGCTCCATAAGACGCACCTGACCATAAGACGCACCTAGGTTTTAGAGGCAGAAAACAGGAAAAAAAAATTCTGAACTAATGGACTGCAGACACAGTACAGGACATGACCAGAGACTGCGGACATAGTACAGGAGATGACCAGAGACTGCGGACATAGTACAGGAGATGACCAGAGACTGCGGACATAGTACAGGAGATGACCAAAGACTGCGGACACAGTACAGGGGATGACCAGAGACTGCAGACAAAGTACAGGAGATGACCAGAGACTGCGGACATAGTACAGGAGATGACCAGAGACTGCGGACATAGTACAGGAGATGACCAGAGACTGCGGACATAGTACAGGAGATGACCAAAGACTACGGACACAGTACAGGAGATGACCAGAGACTGCGGACATAGTACAGGGGATGACCAGAGACTGCAGACACAGTACAGGAGATGACCAGAGACTGCGGACACAGTACAGGAGATGACCAGAGACTGAGGACAAAGTACAGGAGATGACCAGAGACTGCGGACACAGTACAGGGGATGACCAGAGACTGCGGACAGCACAGGGATGACCAGAGACTGCGGACAGCAGAGGGATGACCAGAGACTGCGGACAGCACAGGGATGACCAGAGACTGCGGACAGCACAGGGATGACCAGAGACTGCGGACAGCACAGGGATGACCAGAGACTGTGGATAGTACAGGAGATGACCAGAGACTGTGGATAGTACAGGGAATGACTGCTGACCTTTGGGGAGGGGGGGGAGCGGGTACCTGAATTTGACAGGTACCCGCTCTTACTTCCGTGGAGTTGTTCTTTCATCTTACCTGTTCCTCTATCCAGCCGCGCGCTGTCTTCCCGGCTTCTGTAATGGCGCTCGGCATGACAGCCGGGTGCCCAGTGCGCATGAGCGAGAAGCACTTGCGTTTTGTGATTGGTCCGGCGGCTTCTGGGATCTGTCATGTGTCCCAGGTGCCGCCTTACCATTCACAAAAAGCACCGCTTCTTGCGCATGCGCACTTGGCACCCGGCTGTCATGCCCACACTACAGAAGCCGGGAAGACCGCGCCGCTGGATAGAGGAATGGGTAAGATGAAAGAACAACTCCACGGAAGTGGGAGCGGGTACCTATCAAATTCAGGTACCCACTCCCCCTCCCTCCCCAAAGGTCAGTCATTTCTATAAGGTCCCGCTGTAGAGCTGAGCGGCCGGCCCGGTATTCTGACACGGCGGCAGTGGAAATACCGGACCGGCCGCTCCATAAGACGCACTGACATTTTCCCCCCTTTTTTTGGGGGAAAAAAGTGCGTCTTATGGAGCGAAAAATACGGTATTCTTCAGATTTTTTTTAACATATAAAAAAGTCATTTTAACATATATTTTTACATATATTTGTACATGCATTCCAAAAATGTAGATTTGTATTTTTAAAGACACACAGTATATTTGAAATGTATTTTTAAAAATATTTTTCATATATTTTGTAATAAAAATGCATTTCAACATACAGTATATATATATATATTTATTGAAATATATTTTGAAATATATTGAATATGGCCAAAATTGTAGTATTTCAAATATATGTCAATATATTTGGGAAGAATATTTTTTAAATATATTTCAAATATATTTTTCTTCCATGTGGGTAAAAGTAAGCTGCATTTGACCATGAATGAATGCATGTCCAAACCCAGTAGAAAAAGACCCATAGGAAATGCCTAAACAGGGACCTTCTCAGCAGGGACACCATGGATTATTCTAATGAAAGCTGCAGGTTTTAAGAGGCTGAATACTACTTTTGAAATGACATTTGTTGAGTAACTGTACTCCACCTTGTGCTAGGGTGCATGGCCAGCTCTGGCTAAGGAGGTCCTGGTTCTCAGTTTGTATGTACATGGGTAACGTTCACCCCCCTAAAGGGCTCACTGAGTGGTCCCAGACCATCAGCAGCCAATAGTCACACAGTCTCAGTCACTCTTCTGGCTCAATAAACAGTCTAGGGGTATCCTTTCTGATGCTTTATTATACATTGAACTTGGGCAGGGTGCAGGAAAACTGTGGGATACTCTAGTAACACCAAGTAGAAACTTGAGGATACTTCCCACTTTCTTAAAGCTTCTTAGCACAGTCTTTGTAGCAGCAACTAATGGACTGAGCTACACTAGGACACCATAAAAAATTTCCAAATTTGAGCAAAAGCTGTTACTGATGCACAAGAGATAGTAGCAGCACACAATCACTAAGATCCTAAACAGGTTTGTACTCACAATGTACCTGGATGCTTGATTTCAGTATCAGCTTTCTAGACCAGATCCTCAGTGAAATACCTCAGTCGACTCCAGCAGAATAGTCCCCCCCCCCCCAGCTTTAGCTCAGCTAGGACCTTGATGAACAAATGTAAAAGTACAGCCCTTCAGGTTGGAATCTTCTCCTCCTGGACATGAACAATGCTGCTTCAGAATATTTATGCACTCCCTAGCCACCTACTGGGCACCCACCCCCAGGGATTAGCTGGAACCACATAAATATTCAGGTTGTGGATTTGACTCAGCTACATTCCAGAATCCTTCAGAAGGCAGCATGAAGCAGTCAAACTCACAACCAGAGAAACCCAGAGCAGCCCAAAGTAATCAGAAGCTGCTCCATTGAATACAAAGGAGCCAAGAGAACTTAATTTACCTAACCTACCTAGAAGCCTGTTGGGTTGGTGCAGCATGGTGTGGCAGGCAGGAAGTACAAGGAGCCCCGATTTGTAAAAATGATGTATTGCAGAACTAGTCAAAACAGTACAATCAGGCCCCTAGGGGGAGGACCACATGACCGGGGCATTTACTACAGTTCAGCGCAGAGATAGCAAGATGCAGATTTCAAGCTTCAGGCAGCATCTGTCAAGAGGAGAGGAGTGTGGCCTGGCTGGTCCAACCCAATGGGGAGCTTCCTGAGAAGGTAGCCATAGTCCTTATTCTTTCCCTACTCTCTTTGCCGTTATGTGGTCCTTGACAGTTAGGTGACCTGTCCCTATACTAGCCACTCGCAAAAGGCGTGCCAAAACTGGGGTCGGCATATTAAATAGACTCTGCTTGACCCAAGATGGCCACCAGGGTCACATGGGGCAGAGAATACAACCAGATCACTGGCCAAGGAAATAATTGAGAAATCCACTTTCCTTCCACATCCTCTCCCCTCTTTCTTGCCATTGTGGTCCAGCACCATCTGCAATGGAGAAAACAGACTGCACCTGCCTACAGAATATCGGGGTGCCGTGACGTGGCTCTGTGGCTTATGTATGTATTTTCAAATGTGTGCTAACTAAACCCCCGTTTTAACGCATACTGTAAGACAGGTTAATTCGGTTGTTGGCAAGCTGGCTAGCAAGTTGACCAGGAACTTTCTTTTCTCTCTTTTTTTCTTTTGCCATGCAGCGCCTGTTCATTTGTCCTTGCTGCAAAAGCCAATTATAGACTGGGGCAGCGGCCATTTTTTGTACTGTTGAATTGTAGGTAAGTGGGTGCAGTAGGACACCCTGGCTGCCATTGTGCTACATGCTGGGTGTCCAGTCCTGTGCCTTTAAGAGGGGTGGGCTCCCTCAGGTCCATCTGCCCTTGATCTATCCATTAAATACATGTGCCTCTACTATGGGGACTCTCAAAATTTGTAGAGTTAGGACCACAGAATATTGGGGTGCCGTAACGTGGCTCTGTGGCTTACGTATATATTTGCAAATGTGTGGACTGACCATTCAGAAACTCGGGCAACGCCTGAGGGCCCGGGGTCAGTAGCGGGCCCCATGGGACGCCCCTGGTAACTATCATAGGCTTTTTTGGGAGTGGTTTGAGCGTGGGAGAGGACACAGGGGCCCCATGATCCCCTATTGTCCAGGGGCCCCATGAGTCAGTCCGCCCCTGGTGCTAACTAAACCCCTGTTTTAACGCATACTGTTAGACAGGTTAATTCAGTTGTTGGCAAGGTGACCAGGAACTTTCTTTTCTCTCTTTTTTCTTTTGACATACATTTCTGTTCATTTTTACTTGCTCCAAAAGCCAGTTATAGACTGGGGCAGTGGCCATTTTTTGTACTGCACTTGCCTACAAGCCTATCTAGAAGGGTGTTACACATGCATTGTGGGAACTCCACCTCCGCAACATCGCCAAAATACGCGCGTTCCTAACCCCAGAAACCACTAAACAGCTCATCCACTCCCTCATCATATCACGACTCGACTACTGCAACTCCCTCCTCACTGGCCTGCCTCGCCGCTGGCTATCCCCGCTTCAGTCCATCCTGAATACGGCTGCCAGACTCATTCACCTTTCCAACCGCTCCGTCTCCGCCACCCCCCTCTGCCAATCCCTCCACTGGCTTCCGATTGCCCAACGGATCAAATTCAAAATCCTAACACTGACGTACAAAGCCGTCCACCATACTGCCCCGAACTACATCACTGACCTAATATCCAAGTACCGCCCAACACGCACACTCCGCTCCTCACAAGACCTCCTTCTCTCTACTTCCCTGGTCTCCTCCTCCCATGCCCGCCTCCAGGACTTCTCCAGGGTGTCACCCATCCTCTGGAACTCCCTGCCCCAACCCATCAGATTATCACCTACTCTCCTCTCCTTTAGGCGCACCCTGAAAACCCATCTCTTCAGGGAAGCCTACCCCACCCCCTGATAACCTGCCGACCTCCTCCACTCTTCCTACCACTCCATCCCCCACATCTATCTCCTCCTGTGCCACCAACCCCTCCCTCCTAGATTGTAAGCTCGAAAGAGCAGGGCCCTCGATCCCCTCATGTTTTGCATTGTATTGGTATTGTTCTGTCACATGTTCTGTCCCCCTTTGTAATGTAAAGCGCTGAGCGAACTATTGGCGCTTTATAAATACTGTATAATAATAATAATAACTTGGCACATGTGCAGATGTGCGGCCAGGTCCTGAAGAGTCTTCAGCACATCTGCACATACACTGGATTATCAAAGATGGCGGCACCGGTGAGGGGGCAGCATTAAGTTCTTCTTTAAGAATCCCGCTTTGGTTTTAATTGAGTAAAATATGTGAGACGAGGTTTACAAAGAAAAAAAAAAACACCTGAAGTGGCTGCTTAGAAAAATAGCTTAACTAATTTTCACCCTGCGTTCTCTGACAGGTAACTTTCTATGTGCAGTAACTATCATTTCTGGAGAAATTTATATTCATTTCGCAGTTTACTTGTAAGCCTCAGTGTGAAGGCACTTGCATGACTTCAACTGCCCGCTGCTCCTCCGGATTTCGCAAAAACACGCGCTTGCGGTATACTGTACATTTAAAAAACGGCCTAATTATTAACCTCAATGCTTCATGTCATCGTTGATGTCTTGTTAAGATTTGCATTCACCAATAACCAGTGTGCAGTCCTTCAAGGGGAGCTAGGCGAGGGGCTATGGTTAACGCATGCATCTCATGGCCTACTGCGTACCAATAAAAGAGCGGGCTATAGATTCCGAGGCTAGTTCTGAAATTGAATTTCACCTGGTTAGAGTGATGATATCTTCAAATACTGTGTATTGCCACTAGTCCAGTTGCTGTGAATTATACCCACTTCACGAGTGGGGGTGTATAGGGGGACCTTCTCTATCCACTTTATTTATTCGTATTTGATAATCACATAGAATTTTGTAATTTTGTAATTTTATTTTTTTATTTATTTATTTAATTTATTAATATTTTTTTTTTTCATGAGTTTTTGCATGGTATCACAGAATATTGTTTGAGAGGTAATGCACTTTATTTATTCGTATTTGATAAACACATAGAATTTTGTAATTTTGTAATTTTATTTTTTTATTTATTTAATTTTTTTTTTTTTTTCACGAGTTTTTGCATGGTATCACAGAATATCGTTTGAGAGGTAATGCACTATATTCAGTTTATATTTTTTGAGGTATCTTGGATTTGGAATAACAAATTGGACATCTTATCACGTTCGGAAGATTGAATAGTGTGGACATTGGGCGGATTACGTTTGGACTTTAATTTTGAACTTTATTTGGGACATTTGGTGAATATTTTGAATGATATTTTTGAATTGTCTTTGGAAGATTTTGAAGTAAAGGAAGGGTATTAGGGTTGGGGGTGAAGAGTGAAAGAAAAGGTTTTGATATTGTGCACTTTCAAGGGTGAAAGTTTTACTTTTCTTGGGAGATATACAGAGCAGGGGCGGACTGACAATTTTGGAAACTCGGGCACTGCCCGAGGGCCCGGGGTCAGTAGAGGGCCCCATGAGATGCCCCTGGTACCTTCTTCATAGGTTTTTTTGAGTTTGAGCAAGGACACAGGGGGCCCATGATCCCCTATTGCCCGGGGGCCCCATGAGTTGTCAGTCCACCCCTGATACAGAGATTTTAGTTGAAATATTAACTAATTTTCACCCTGCGTTCTCTGACAGGTAACTTTCTATGTGCAGTAACTATCATTTCTTGAGAAATTTTTATTCATTTCGCAGTTTACTTGTAAGCCTCGGTGTGAAGGCACTTGCATGACTTCAACTGCCCGCTGCTCCTCTGGATCGCAAAAACACGCGCTTGCGGTATACTGTACATTTAAAAAACAGCCTAATTATTAACCTCAATGCTTCATGTCATCGTTGATGTCTTGTTAAGATTTGCATTCACCAATAACCAGTGTGCAGTCCTTCAAGGGGAGCTAGGCGAGGGGCTATGGTTAACGCATGCATCTCATGGCCTACTGCGTACCAATAAAAGAGCGGGCTGGAGATTCCGAGACTAGTTCTGAAATTTGCGCCTGTCAGCCGTGACACCCTGCAAGACGCTCAGCATTAATGTAGACTTTGTAGGAAGGGCTGATGTGCCATGGAAATTTTACAATTGGCAACCTGCTGCAAGACAAGTTGGACAAGCTTGAAGGTTAGCGAGAGAGTTTTTTTTTTTTCGTCTGCCTATAAAATGCTGCAAGTAAATTATACCCATTAAATAATCAAGGTGGCGTGGCGTTTGGATGGGCCGGGGTAGAGGGTGGTCGCAGAATGTCTGCACAAAATGTCCCCGGGGCCAAAATGAATATATTCAACATGCAATCCTTCACGGGTCTTAGGTTTTTTTTTGGGGGGGGGGGGAGGATTTTTCGAGAGTGTTTTACCGATGATGCATCATGTTCCTTGCCCGTCTTGGGTGAACACTCTCAGAGTCATGAGACAGAAGTGAGCTGGTTCTGCCTTTTTTTACATTGGGCAGATGTTACCACTTGAACCTCCCGTGTAAACAAGCCACAGAGATGCCCCAGATTGAGTTACCATGGAAAAATATTTTAACGTAAATAGAAGGACGCTTGGTATGCTTCAGGTGAATTAGCATGATTGGACCTGTCAGCTTCCAAACGTCCAGATAAACATGGTTACTTGGGGATTCCTTGTGTTGTAAACTAAGCGAGGCACAAGGCAGGAGATCCGAGACACGTGGCCTACAGTAACGGACACGATGGCCAGGTCACAAAAAAAGTATAAAAAAAAATAACGTCACCAAAAGATGGCTTAAATTGTTTTGAGTTTACTAATCTTGAGACTTTGTGGTCTTCATTTCTGGGAATGTCTTCAGTGATGATAAGATATCTCTGGGGCTTTGATATGAGATGGAAAGGAAGACGTGTTTTTAATTTTCTGATTTTTATGGCTGGGGATCAACAGCTGTTGGTTGGGGACACTGTTCTAAGTTTAAAGGATAACTCCAATTTTGTGAAAAATATTCCAAATAAAAAAAATGAATAATATAACATACGTATGCAATTGCTACACAAGCCATATTCTAATGTAACCTCTTCACACCGGCCGAACACAAATGTGTGGCCTCCCGGCGTCTGTGCCTAGACGCCAAGCGGCCACACATTTGTGTTCTATTAAAAAAGGACATATGTGCTGAGAGCGCGTGCCCTGCGCACCCCCAGCCCACATGCCCGGTACTCACGGAAAGGTCCCGATCTCCTCTTTCGATCGAGACCATTCCCGATCATGTGACCGCCGTGACGTGCTGACTCTAAACATGACTCCAAACTCCGCCCCGCCTCCCAGCTTCTGGAACCCTTAAAGGTCTGGGAGGCACCGGCGTGAGGGGGTTAACATGACTTTTCCTTTTCAATCTATAGCCACGGTGATTTTCTGTAAAATTAAATGCAATATGGCAACCTGAAGGTGTGCTGTACGCAGCTGGTTTACAGAACACCCCCAAAAATGTCAGTTCCTGCTTATGTGATTGGCTCACTAATGTTCTCAGTAGTCTGCACTAAGATACAAGTCAAATTTTAGGCATCCTCTGCAATAGAAATTTCAGTTTTAGTGAGGGTTAAAGACCTCTAAAGGGAAGCACACACTGTAACTTTGCTCATCAGAATACTGAGGGTGCACCAAGTGATTGTAATGAACCAGACCAGGGATGGACTGACCATTTGGAAACTCGGGCACTGCCCGAGGGCCCGGGGTCAGTAGGGGGCCCCATGAGATGCCCCTGGTACCTTTTTCATAGGCTTTTTTGAGTTTGGGCAAGGACACAGGGGCCCCATGATCCCCTATTGCTCGGGGGACCAGGGGCAGACTGACAACTCATGGGGCCCCTGGGCAATAGGGGATCATGGGGCCCCTGTGTCCTTACCCAAACTGAAAAAGGCCTATGAAAAAGGTACCAGGGGCATCTCATGGGGCCCTCTACTGACGCCGGGCCCTCGGGCAGTGCCGAGTTTCCAAATGGTCAGTCCGCCCCTGCGGGGGACCCATGAGTTGTCAGCCCACCCCTGAACCAGAGGCTCCTATTCAGAATCTGTCTGCAAAGGACATGATGAAACAAACAGCTATTTCTTTAGAGCAACAAAAGGTAGAAATCTGCTACAAAGTTTGATATAATCCCTGCAATGTACAATGATAACTCACATGGTCATTATCTTGCTGTAGGATGAACCCCTGACCAGCTAGCCATAGACCAAAGGGTGTTTTATGGAGTTGCAGGTGTACCATAGTAAGCCTTTTGGTTCAGGGTGCCAGTTACTCTGTTGGGGATCCAGCAAAAGAGTCTCAGACGATCATACTTCCTTCTCTATATTTGACAGTTGGTGTAACACATTGAGGAATCATCATGAAGCATGAAGAACTGAAGACTATGGTCCTTAGCACCTTGTCTCAGTCTTAAGTAGTCCACTGCTAGTGGTTCCTGGCCTAGTCAAACCACCTTTTCTCTTATTTTGCTTTTTTAGCAATGGCTTTCTTCTTCCGCTCAGCCTCTCAGACTTTCAGCTCAAAGTCTTCCCTTCAAGGTTGCCTACTTGATGGTGTACTAAAACCCTGCATGAAGAACCAAAGATTTGGTCCTTAAAACCTTGTTCCAGACCCAAATAGTCATCTGGTGTTGGTTCTTAGCCAAGTCAAACCTCATTTTCTCTTATTTTGCCATTTTAGCAATGGCTTTCTTACCACCACTCAACCACTCAGACCTGCAGCTGAACATCTGCTCTTCAGTTGTCTATTTGATGGTGTACCCTGCATAAGAAACCAAAAGATTGTGCTCCCTAAGGCCTTGTTCCACTCTTGAGTGATCCTATGACGATGGTACCTGGTCCAGTCAAACATCCTTTTCTTCTATTTTGCCATTTGAGCCATGGCTTGCTTACTGCAACTCAACCTCTCAGATTGCAGCTCAAAGTCTTCTCTCACAGTTGCCTACTTTATGCCATACAAAACCCTTCATGAGGAACCAAAGATTGTGGTTCCTAAGACCTTGTTCCAGTTTTAATTGGTTCTCTGGCTGTGGTTCCGGGCCCAGTCAAACCTCCTTTTCTCTTATTTTGCCATTTTAGTAATGACCTTCTTGCTGAAACTCGATCTCTCAGACCTGCAGTTATAAGTCGTCTCTTCACAGTTGAAAGTGAGGCTTTTATACTTTGATTGCTGTTAAGCTGCACTTTAAGCTGTCCTCCATGAGGCATCTATCATGCAATAATGTTGACTCTCAGAAACTTGAATTATGATATTGCTGTGGCTTTGTGTCTGCCAGACCTTTTCTTTCTTTCATTTTCTCAAGAATTTCCTTGAGATTCCAAATGCCTTTTGATGGTGTAGGAAAATGTGCCACCTTTCTATTGACTTTCTATTTTTTAATTTTTGGTAACCCCAGTTTTCAGCTTACCTTTATTCCATTTTCGGGTATTTATTGGACCTGAGCTACTTTCCATAAAAGTTGGAAAAATAGTGGTGTTCTTAAATGTTTAGCAGAGGATAGATCCCATGAAGTCGCACATCTATGCAGACCCACTGGTATTGGAATGAATGGTAGTCTCAGCCTGGCCACTACCCCAACGCATTTCACTCTGCCCCTCTGTCAGGAATGGACTCAGCACTGGTGGTGGGACTCACCTGCCGTGTGGGCTGCAGTACCAGGGCTGACCAGCGGGTGCTCTCAGCAGCCAGAAGCTCACTCCTGCAGTCAGTCAACACCTGGGGCTGATTGCAGGAGGTGTATTTAAGGAATGACCAGGCCTGTGATCAGTGCCTTGGTGTATGTTTCCCATAAGCCCCTGTACCTTGTATCCTGTGTTCCTGTTCCTCTGCCTATCTGATTTGTTGCCGACTCTGCATTGTTCCTGACCTCTGCTGACCGTCTCCTGTTTAACCCCTGGCTTGCCTGACCATCCTTCTGCCTGATCCTCTGTACCATGCTGCCCGTGAATTACTGAACCCGGCTTGTGACCCTGACCATTCTCTGCCTGATCCTCTGTACCGCGCTGCCCGTGAGTTCCTGAACCCGGCTTGTGACCCTGACTATTCTCTGCCTGCTCCTTTGGTACCTCACGTTGCTGACCTGGCCTGCCTGACTTTGCCTTACGCTCACACCTTCTGCCTCTTCACATCAGGCTTCCTACCTGCATACACCTCTGGCGGATCCCTCTACCATGAGCAGGTGTACTCAGGGGCCGCGACCTGGTTCCTATCTGCTCCAAGTCCATCCCCACCATCAGGGGCCCTGGTGAATAAGCAGACTGGGACTTAGACTCAGCGCCCTGGGGAATCCTGTCCTGAGGACTGCTAGAGGTACCACCAGACGGTCGTTAACAGAACCATATGGCTGGCCTGACCCTTCCACCTCTCCAGCCCTGACTGCGCCTGTGTTCCTGCACATACTAAGATTAGTGGAAGGTTGGTTTATTTACTGAGTGTTGTATATTTGCGTAGCTAATAATAAATTATATTATTATATCATTCCTGAAGCCTGTTACTTCCCTGTGTCAGTCCACACATTTCTGGTCATACCCAGATCCCTGACACCCTCAGAGCTTAGTCATGGTTTCTTAACAGTTGCTTGGAGCTGGGACAAGCTTCTTCCCTGGCCTTGGCCCTGGCCATGGTGGTGGACACAGGATTACTTTCCTTTGTAGCCTGAGCAGCACATATTTTCCATTACCGGTTCCTAAATGTTTGTCTTGCATATACAGTATGTAACGCCTGTATAGTCTGATAACATATATATTTACCCAACTAAAATCCCAAACTTTAATCGTAACTATTGGATAGAGCGTGAAACAATTAGAATTGCTATCAAATTTATATTACCGTTCTCACCCCATTTGCAAGAAAAATTCCCAACTTTCTGTGTATTTGGCAGGTGTTAGGCAGAACAGTCACAACTGTGGAACAAAGACGGCAATAAAAATACATTTTCTGGTACAATGGGAAAGACTTAGAGCTTTAGGTTAGACTTATATTGCTGTGTGCCACCTTGAGAAAGGAGGCCTGCGAGTCGCCAAATGTTTGGTGGTTTCTACTGCATGTTTTCTATTAAGTAAATAAATAAAAATAGTGCAGCGCTATGAATAATACGAATTTAATCCAATTACAATGTCCTAAATATTTAATAAATAATACAAGCGTGACAGTCTATGTAGTGTGAATAGCATAGAATCTTCAATCCAGTGGTGGTGCTCCCAGTGGTAAAGTAAGAACTGCGCACTCACCAGAAGCGTAATAAAATATCGCGGTGTATATATCAACAAGGGTCCCCTTCACAGGTCTGGGTCCGGGCTGGAACATGAGATGATTCCCCCTCAGGAATAAGGATATGAGCCCTCAAGGAATGTGAATGGATCCAGCAAGCCAGAAGTCCCTTTATGGGATAGGTGGGTATGGATGCCTGTTTACAGGTGCTTCCCTCTCTGGATGGATGGACTGGAGACTGGATTGCAGCAAGGCTCTATAAATGATAAAGCTCCTCACAGGAGACCATGGAGAGTGCCCGTAGTGTAGTAATTCATATAAATAATTTATTAAATCAAAGTGACCTAGGCAAAAATAAAACACGGCAGCATCAGGTGTAATGAAAGACTGACCCTCCAGGAATAAAGATGGTCATGACGTCCTAGGCTCCACCTGACGCGTTTCGTGCGCACGCACTTCTTCAAAGGAAAAAGACTAAGTCTCTATTAAGGTCTCAGTAAATATTTGAGATTCTTTTTGGTGTGCAGGCCATTTTGTTTGCCTATGGATTTGTGCCGTGTCTCTGTTGGCCATGTCCCCTGGAACAGGCGAAAAAGGTGAAATAAGGATTCCAGGTATGGCATTTTTTACATAGTTACATTGTTCTAACTGGAACTACGCCTGTGGCATCCCTCTAGAAGCTGGAAATCATTGTACTAGGCATGTCTACTATACCACTACTCCAGCGATCTCCAATAGCGTTCGTATCCCTGCTGCATTCTGAACAAAAGAGGTTGTTCACCCAGCACAAGTGCCGTTCAGACAAGGTTTTGAATTTACTCATTGAATGCAAGGCTTTCTCTGACTGGACGAGGTGTAGAGAGTATTTTCACCTCTCTGCCGTTCCACCTTGTCCAATCAGAAAATGCTTTGCAAAGCATTCTCTGAATGGCACCCGTGCCAAGTGGTTGACCTCCTGCGTTCACAAAGCAGCAGAGCAGCCGCTCAGCATGGTACCAGGAATCCAGTGGAGATCACTGGATTAGAGGTGGCTATTAAAGTGATTTCCAGCTTCCAAAGGGATCCCACAGGCATGGTATATGCATAGTTACATTGGTCCAAGTTGAACCAATGTAACTGTGTAAAATATGCCATACATTGAAATTTTCTTGAAGGTGTGGGATGGACAGATCAGCAGTTTTTAAAATACTCAGACCAGCCCATTTGGCCCCAACAACCATGACATGTTCAAAGTCACTTAAATCCCCTTTCTTCCCCATTCTGATGCTCGATTTGAACTTCAGCAAGTCGTCTTCACCACATCTAGATATCTATATGCATTGGGTTGCTGCCATGTGACTGGCTGATTAGCAGTTTGTGTTACCAAGCAATTGAACAGGTGTAGTTAATAAAGTGGGTATATTGCACTTCTTAGAAAAGGACAGCTGGCACATATTGTATACAGGGGCGGACTGACAACTCATGGGGCCCGTGGGCAATAGGGGATCATGGGGCCCCTGTGTCATCGTCCACACCCAAAAAAGCCTATGAAAAAGCCAATTAAAGGTACCAGGGGCATCTCATGGGGCCTCGAATGCTCAGTCCGCCCCTGGGGATGGATGATATTGCAGATTTATTTTGCTCTGTGTCCCTATGAAGAAGACATGAAGAAGACATCCCACTTACTTCCTGTCCAGTTGATTTGTGTCAGACAGAGCAGGCAGTGACCTCTCTTCTATGGGGACTTAGACGGTACGAAATGTCTAACAGCAAAGGTCAGACCAGGGGCGGACTGACAACTCATGGGGCCCCCGGGCAATAGGGGATCATGCGGCCCCAGTGTCCTTGCCCAAACTCAAAAAAGCCTATGAAAAAGGTACCAGGGGCATCTCATGGGGCCCCCTACTGACCCCAGGCCCTCGGGCAGTGCCCGGGTTTCCAGATGGTCAGTCCACCCCTGGGTCAGACAGTGATACAAACCCAACAGAGACTTCTATACACCATCCAACACGAAATCAGAGTTTCAGCTGTTGTTGGGTTTCATGTTGTCCATTATTTTAAGCTGCCAACTTTTTATTTAAAGTTAAAATATCCAAAAAATTTCCAATGTCAGTTCATTTGTACCTTACACTTCAGTCCTAGACGGTCCTCAGCGAACGTGTCCTTGTGCGCCACTTGAGTGGAGGGGCTGAGAGGCTCGATGTTTGGAACATCCTTTCCTGAGCAATCATCATCTTACACTTTACAGACTCGACGTTGAGAGAAAAATAATCAAAAAGCCACCTTCAACAAACAATCTGTCCAAATGGTTCTACAGAAAGTTCAGAAAACATGTTCCCACTATATACAAAATAGAATCAGTGGCTTGAAACAACTATTGAGAGAGCGTAAGCGGGATTGTTCAACATAAATAAACAGATTCTTGTCCAAACAGTGAGATGCTGCCACGCAGCGCCAGTACAAACATGAACGCTTCAAGGGGTGCTTAGTGTAAGCAGTGCCCGTAAACTACAAGGGCGCAGCAACAGAGTGCGTCTTTGTTCAGGCCGCGGCATGTGTTTAAAAATTGATGAGAGTCCCCCGTGTGCTCATCAGCCGGCCCCTGAAAGCACAAGAAGGAGATCTGTTGCTTCTCAAAGCTCCTCGAGACAAGACATGATTTGATTTGTCATTTTCTTTCTCTTCGTCTAAACAAGTTTTGGGCTGGGTGGGCGCAGAAATGAAAGCGTTTATTTGTGGCGGTTAACGGTAATCTTGTTTACTAGCCGGGGCACTTGTTGGGGAGATCTTGAGCAGATGGCGAGGAACTGCGGCACTTTCAGAAGAGGAGGCAAATGGCTGACGATTAACTCCAATGCTGCTGCAGAGAAGAAGGGCAAGTGGTGCTTCAATGAACGTATGCTGTGATGGTGCAGGGCAAAGCAACAGGTTCACTTAACTGCCCCTCACACCTTCCAGCTGCTTGTAATTACCGTCCTTTAACTTCTCTGCTGCAAGAAAAGCAATGTACCTGTTGGAGGGTGGTGGGATTGCTGGCACATGGCCTAAGGAAGCAGCTGAGCTGACCTCCAACGTGTCAATGACCTTCTAGGCAATACAGAACTTTGCCCAACGACTCTCCGCAACAGGGCCACTGATAAGGGGGTACCTCCAGGCCTCCTGTAGGGGGTCTGGGCCCTTCACTGTGACAGGAGGGCCCAGCCAGCCAGGAACTTCAAGTTTCATCTTAATACGATCTTAATATGAATGCTGCTGTCAGACTCATCCACCTTACTAACTGTTCCATATCTGCCATCCCTCTCTGCCAATCCCTCCACTGGCCTCCACTCAGTGTCCTCTATCCCTCTCTGTCAAGCCCTCCACTGGCCTCCACTCAGTGTCCTCTACCCCTCTCTGCCAAGCCCTCCTCTGGCCTCCATTCAGTGTCCTCCATCCCTCTCTGCCAATCCCTCCACTGGCCTCCATTCAGTGTCCTCCATCCCTCTCTGCCAATCCCTCCACTGCCCTCCATTCAGTGTCCTCCATCCCTCTCTGCCAATCCCTCCACTGCCCTCCACTCAGTGTCCTCCACCCCTCTCTGCCAATCCCTCCACTGCCCTCCATTCAGTGTCCTCCACCCCTCTCCGCCAAGCCCTCCACTGGCCTCCATTCAGTGTCCTCCATCCCTCTCTGCCAATCCCTCTACTGCCCTCCATTCAGTGTCCTCCACCCCTCTCTGCCAATTCCTCCACTGGCCTCCACTCAGTGTCCTCCACCCCTCTCTGCCAAGCCCTCCACTGGATTTCCATTGCCCAATTAATAACATATAAAGCCATTTATAACTTCGCCCCAAATTACATCACCAGTCATGTCTCCAACTATCAGCCAAACCATCCTCACCAATCCTCGCACAACCTCCTACTCTCTAGCTCCCTTGTCTCCTTCTCCCATGCTCATCTCCAGGACTTCTCCAGAACCTCCCCCATCCTCTGGAACTCTCTACCCCAAACTATCAGACTATCGCCTACTCTGCTCACTTTTAGGCGATCTTTGAAAACCTCTCTCTTCAGGGAAGCCTATCCTGCCTTCAGCTAATAATAGAAACTTCTATTCCTCCTACCAGTCCATCCTCCACAATTATTACCTTTTGTACCACTAGCCCCTCCCTCTTAGATTGTAAGCTCCCAGGATCAGGGCCCTCCTAACCCTTTTGTATTGAACTGTATTGTTGCTGTATTGTCTCCCATTATATTGAAAATAGCGCTGAGCAAACTGTTGGCGCGATATAAATCTTGTATAGTAATAATAATACTGTTATCTGTCAATTATAAAACACAGAAGCCTGGCTGTGACAGCGATTTTCTCCCAGCGGCACACTAAACCCTCCCTGCACATACAACTAAAGAGTAGGTAGGGGGCGTGAAGGAAGAGGTGCAGGGGGGTGAGATGGTGGGGTATGCACAAAGCTCCAGTCTTGCGCCCACAGCATCTACAGAAGCCCACGTCGGCAGCCGGACTTCTTACTGTAAGTTGCAGTACATTCTGTTCTGTGGGGGAGAGGAGCGCTGTGTATTGGACAGGGAGGAGAAGAAACGTCTGGAAGAGGAGAATAGGGGTGCTCTGCACTGGGCAGAGAAGAGATCTGTATGGGGGAGGAGAGCTCTGTATTGCGGGGAAGTTGTAAACTGGTCTGTGAGATATGCACACTTCCATGTAGCCCAATACTGAGCCCCGCGCTCTGTATGTAGCCCAATCCTGAGCCCCGCGCTCTGTACATAGTCTGAACCTGAGCCCCATGCTTTGTACGTAGCCCAATCCTGAACCCTGCACTCTGTACGTAGCCCAATCCTGAGCCCCACACTCTGTACGTAGCCCAATCCTGAACCCAGCACTCTGTACGTAGCCCAATCCCGAACCCTGCACTCTGTACGTAGCCCAATCCTGAACGCTGTACTCTTTACGTAGCCCAATCCTGAGCCCCGCACTCATTACATAGTCCAATCCTGAGCCCCCCACTCTGTACATAGCCCAATCCTGAGGCCCGCGCTCTGTACGTAGCCCAATCCTGAGCCCCGTGCTCTGTACGTAGCCCAATCCTGAGCCCCGCGCTCTGTATGTAGCCCAATCCTAAGCCCCGAACTCTGTACGTAGCCCAATCCTGAACGCTGCACTCTTTACGTAGCCCAATCCTGAGCCCCGCACTCTGTACATAGTCCAATCCTGAGCCCCCCACTCTGTACATAGCTCAATCCTGAGGCCCGCGCTCTGTACGTAGCCCAATCCTGAGCCCCGCGCTCTGTACGTAGCCCAATCCTGAGCCCCGCACAGAGAGTCTCTCTAGAGACCAGTGGCAGCGTGCTTTACGCCACGGCATCCGACGATTTGCCTTGCACTTGGTAATGTAAGGCTTGGATGCAGCTGCTCGGCCATGGAAACCCATTCCATGAAGCTTTCTATGCACTGTTGTTGTGTGAATCTGAAGGCCACACCAAGTTTGGAGGTCTTTAGCTATTGACTCTGCAGACAGTTGGCGACTTCTGCGCACTGTGCGCCCGCGCTCTGTACATAGCCCAATCCTGAGCCCCGTGCTCTGTACGTAGCCCAATCCTGAGCCCCGCGCTCTGTATGTAGCACACTGGTGGGTAAGGGTATTGTGGATGATGTTGATGGCCAGTGATGCCATGGGGGCATGATAGAATTCCAGCACCTATTTTCTACGAAAAAAACGCCCTGTAGCCTTAGGCCTCATTTACACCTGTATTTGTAACTGCTCCCCTTTCTGCTGCATACAAGACAAAGCTGCATTTTGTTTCAAGTTGGGTTCAAGGGGGGCACCATCAGGTAGGCTGTATGGGGCCCCATGATTTCTAACTGCGGCCCTGCTCCCCAATGTTCTGGTGACAGGCGGAGACTGATCCCTTATCCACTCTCCTGACTGTGTACTTCATCCCCTTGACTCACAGGGGTTCCAGACTCTGGGCACCTTCTCCAGGCCTGACAGCCAGGGAACACCAGTTGAACTCACTCTCTTCAGAGCAGCACATCCACAAGGCTGGATGTGGTTCATTCTCTTTTACTAAAAGCCTCAGTCGATGGCTCCAATAGTTCAGCAATGAAACAGAGTCTTGGTCTCATTCCCTGCCTGTGGTTGCTCTTGTCTCTATAGTTAGATGGGCCTAGTATTCCTCCTGGCCAAGGATGGGGGAAATGGAGAGGTAAACCAACTCCACGGCTCTCTCTTCTCTCTCATGGGAATAGGATGAGAACCCCAGGGTGGGGGAGAGCAGAAGAATGGCAGATGATTTTGCCTCTTCCTCTTACTTCCCTAGTGTCAGGCACCGCCTGACGGAATCTCTAGTGATCCACAGAACGGGATTCCCCAGGACGCGGAGTCTAAGTCCCAGTCTGCCTTTTCACCAGAGCCCCTGATGGTGGGGATGGACTTGGTGCGAGACTGAAACCAGTGCACCCAACTGCGGTAGAGGGGTCCCGCCGAGGGTACGTGCCGGGGGGGTGAGCCTGCTGTGAAGAGGCTGACAAGTCCAGGTCCCGAGCGGGATGGATGGATGGATGACAGTCAGGAATGAACGTAGTCAGACTAGCCAGGTCGGTAACGGTGGAGGCAGGTAGGTACCAAACAGTAGACAGAGAGCAGCCGGGTCACGAGCCAAGGTTCAGCAACGGCAGGTCCAATAGTAATATGCAACAGGCAGGAGAGTAGTCAGGGACGAGCCGGGGGTCAGAGCAGGAGAAGGTCAACACAAATCAGGACAAGCAGGAGAAGGTCAACACAAATCAGGACAAGCAGGATTGGCAACAGGAACACACTTCAGAACACGGGCACAGGAACTAGACCTTGCGGCAACCTAGTCACCGTCTGGCCAGTTTAAATAGTGCGCCCTGCACAGTCATTGGTGCAATTGTCGACGCCGACGCCCAGGTCCTAGTGCCTGCACATTAGTGCACCTAGGCATTCTGTGTATGTGCAGACCTGTGCGCCGCTGCGAGACCCGCAGTCCCTGACACCTAGACTCAACTAGAACCTGCCTAGTCTCCCAACCTTCTACCCTCCCTACTCTACCAGTTGCCTTCATACATGTTTCTCTTCCTCTTCCACAGTAGGGATGAGCTTGGAAGTCCTCCTAAATTATCTCTATCCAAACTCTTAGCCTAGCACTCTTTATTTATTCCAGTGAGGTCATTCCAGGTTCGCAGCTCAGTTAAAAAAGAAGAGGGCTTCAGGGCAAGAATGACAATGACCTAGGGCCAAACAATTTTTCTAATCAAAGATGGTCATGGTTTGTGTACAATCACTTTAAATTGTTCCAATATGTTGTTTCTTTCTTAGAAAAAAAAAAAATAAAGATATCAAGGGTCAGTTTATTTGGCTCAGGAACAGGTCACATGTAACCCTCAGGACCCCATACTCATTTAAACTCCACTGGACCCCTAAAAAAACACCAAAAGCTACTTTATTCTGCCTTTCCTGGGGGCCCCAATGCATTTGGCCCAAATGGAAAAAATGTGTTGAACTTTCTAGATTTTCTAAGAAAATAGTTATTTATGTCTGCTGATTGGCTGTTCAAGCACCCAGTACTGTATATCGTGTAGAATGAGCTTGGACATCCTCCAAACTTTTCACTAGCAGAACGGCAAACTTGTACTCTTTTTTTTATTCCAGTGGGCTGTGGGGTAGGTTATTCTTGACCCGTATCCAAGAATTACATGGGCTGTGGAGCAAGAATGACCCGGCCCACAGCTCACTGGAGTATAGAAAAGAGCATGAGTTTGGAGTTCAGCTAGAGATGAGTTTGGGAGATGCCCAAGCTCATTTTTACTCCACAATGCAGTGCTCTGTGCTTGAACAGCCAATCATCAGACATATTCATTAGGGATAAGCAAAAGTTTGTTGAAAATCTCAAGATATTGGTGAAATTTCACCATTTCAACCAAATGCATTGAAAGCATAGGGGAAGGCAAAATCAAATAGACTTTGGTGGTTTTAAAGGTTGCAGTAAGCTTTAAATGTCTCCTGAGAAATACAGAAGGTCTACCCTAGAGCTGCTCCTGTGCCAAAAAAAAATGGTTACTCATTAGCTTCATTATTTAAAAATGTTTATAGAAAAATGTAAAGCGACTATACACAAATAACAATCATCTTTGGTTAGAAAGAGTCGATTTTGGTCATTTTGGGCTTTAAATGGCTGCTGGGTGTTACAGATGATCTACCCTGGACTTGCCCCTGTGCCAAAAGAAAATGAACCTTCATCAGCTTCAATATTTAAAATTCCTTCAATTAAAAAAAAGAGGAAAAATAAATTAAAGCAAGTGTACACACATAATGATCATCTTTGGTTAGAAATAGTCCATTTTGGTAGTTTTTAAGGGTGCAAAAAGCTTTAAAAGGCTCCTGGGTGTTATAGATGGTCTACCTTGGACCTGTTTCTTTGCCAAAACAAAAATGGACAATCATGAGCCTCATTTTTAAAAATTGTTTCAAAAGAATTAAAAAAGAAGGAAAGAATGTAAAATAAAAAATGTAAAGCAACTGTACACGAATAACATATTATCTTGTTTAAACAAAAAAACTTATTCCTGCGCCAAAGCTTTCCAAATAACACTCTAAAAATGCTGCTGTGCCAATCGTGAAAACACAAACAATATAAATATAAATAAACAGCGCAAATTTAGATAATTAATCAATATAATAAATCATTAAAATAAGTGCATAAATTATTCGTGTTTCCCCTTAATAATAAACAAAAACACCCAAAAGTCCATGTGCTGAAGACATAATTAAATTGTAGAAATAAAAAAATAATATAATGAAAGTGCCAACTTCTTTTCTTCAAAAAATATTTTCACCTTCCACCAGTGCACACACCAACATTGAATACACTCACCAGAACTTGGTGAGTAAAAGACCTTTTAAGGAATTTTAGGGATCCTAAACCCTCTTTGGTGCCACGCTAGGGAAAATCTTCACCCTCTGAATAGACTCCACCATCACAGGATGGTTTGGTTGCTCCCCAGTATGTCCTGCTCAGCAAACTGGTTCCAGGTGTCACGGCGATCACATGACACTAAGCCACGCCCTGTCCCGCCCACCTCTTGGCGCAGAAACTCCTTTTCACACCAGGACGATCTGGCATGAAGGGGTTAAAAAGCCTTCCTTGAGCTCAATTACTCTTCCTGGGATGAGATTATACCATCAGTCTATACTGCAGGCAGAAGGAAACATTTACTCAGTCATCCCTCCCCTGCCAAAGTGTTCGGACCAGGGGCGAACTGACAACTCATGGGGCCCTGGGCAATAGGGGATCATGGGGCCCCTGTGTTCTTGCCCAAACTCAAAAAAGCCTATAAAAAAGGTACCAGGGGCATCTCATGGGGCCCCCTACTGACCCCGGGCCCTCAGGCAGTGCCCGAGTTTCCAAATGGTCAGTCCACCCCTGCTCCTGAGTGGTATAGATGGTCTACCCTGGACCTGTTCCTGTGCCAAAACAAAAATAGACACTTGTGATCCTCCTTTTGAAACGTTTTTTCAAAGGAAGAAAAAAAGAAGGAAAAAGTAAAATTTAAAAATGTAAGACGATTGTACACAAATAATGTATCGTTGGCTCCTACAGAGAACAGAAGATCTAGACCTGATCCTGTGCTAAAAAACACAACGAACCTTCATTGGCCTAATTTTTCAAAAACATTTCAGACAAAGAGAAAAAGGAATAAAAAATGAAAAATAAAAAAATGTAATGTAACTACACAAAACCAATCATCTCTAGTTAGAAAGATTATTCGGCCGTGGGTCATGAATGCACAGCCAGTCACCACTTAACCTTTACAGGCAGATTTAAAGCTACCAAATACCGGTCACATTTTAGATATTATTTAGGCCACTCACTGCGCTCATCAGAGCCTTTTTATAAAAATAATCTTTCATCTGAAAACAGCATTCGATAAACAATAATGCTCTTTGCCAAAAAAGAATGCAATCTTTGCAAAAGATTGGTCACAAAATACACAGATTCTAATTCACACTGAATTTAATCTTCCTAGATCAACAAATGCGTGAGCTTGTGGACAGCAGAATATCTGGGATGAAAAATCGATGGGCAAGAAACAAGATATCTGATGGAAAAAAATACGGAAGTGATGCAGCGCTACTCTGATGATAATATTGATAATACTATATAAATAAAACCTCCCATAGCGTAATACCTTTTATTAACCCCTCGCCTGCCGGGCACTTATACCCCCTTACCAGGCCAATTTTCAGCTTTCAGCGCTGTCGCACTTTGATTGACAATTGCGCGGTCATGCAACATTGTACCCATATGAAATTTTTATCATTTTTTTCTCACAAATAGAGCTTTCTTTTGGTGGTATTTAATCGCTGCTGGGCACTTTACTTTTTGTGCTATAAGCAAAAAAAGTGCAAAAAAATTGAAAAAAAAAAAGTTTCTTTGTTTCTATTATAAAATTTTTCAAACAGGTAATTTTTCTCCTTCACTGATGTGCGTTGATGAGGCAGCACTGATGGGCACTGATAGGCGGCACTGAAGGGCACTGATAGGCAGCACTAATGAGGTGGCACGGATAGGCGGCACTGATAGGCAGCACTAATGAGGTGTCACGGATAGGTGGCACTGATATGCGGCACTGATAGGCGACACTGATAATGGGTACTGATAGACAGCACTGATAGGTGGCACTGACTGACATCACTGCTGGGCACTGACTGGCAACACTGCTGGGCACTGACTGGCACAACCGCTGGGCACTGACTGGTGGCACTGACTGGCAGCACTGCTGGGCTGTACTGATGGGCACTGGTGGGCACAGATGGGTGGCACTGGTGGGCACAGATGGGTGGCACTGGTGGGCACAGGTGGGTGGCATTACTGGGCACAGGTAGGTGGCACTTCTGGGCACAGGTGGTGACACTGCTGGGTGGCACAGGTGGGCGCACTTCTGGGCACAGGTGGGCGGAACTTGTGGGTGGCACTGCTGGGCACCGATCATCAGGGCACTGATGATCAGTGACCCTGATGATCGGTGCCGATCTCCGCTCTGACAACTGCCAGTTTTCGGCAGTACTTTCCTCACGATCTGACAGCGTGCGGAAAGTGCAGCCGAGAACAAGCATTTGCATTTCCCGGTGATCAGCGTGTCATTGGACACGGCTGATCACGTGGTAAAAGGCCACTGTCATTGGCCTTTTACCACGTCACATGATCAGCTGTGTCCGTAGGACACAGCGATCATGGAGAACGCCGGGAGAGCGCGTTCTGGGAGGACGTCATATGACATCCACACAGAACTGGCCGGCCGCAGTGCAGCCGTCATTCGGCTATCTGCGGTCAGCAAGTAGTTAAACTTGATAAAAGTACTGAAATCCAAGTATTGCACTCACATTTTGATCCTTAGACAAACAGCATTTCAGAACCTCATGTTCTGGGTGTATCTGCATGGGTATTCAATTTGGGTGCAGCAAGATGACGTCCGCGCCGGAAGTGTGTCACGGTGCCTGCGCGTTACGTCACTCAAGTCACGTGACTTCCTCAGGGATGACCAGGGATTACCATCATTTGAGTGGTTCAACATTCACTGTGTACACCTGGGATCCATTTAGGATCAGTTCACTTTTTATAGATCCCTGGAGGATCAGGTCACTGTTTATGGGTTTGTTGCACATTGTGTCACTTATATACACTTTTTCATGTATATGTTTATTTATATAGTATGATCAATATTATCATCAGAGTAGCGCTGCATCACTTCCGTATTTTTATATCTTGAATCATTTGGGTATACGATTGGATGCTAGCAGCTTCCGTTATTCATTTAGACTAGATAAACGTTTTTAGATTTAAGCGCAGGAGGTTTCCACCATTATATCTGAAGGAAACCTACCAGGAACTACCAGCTCTTGAGATCATTTTATTTCTGGTAGCAATCATCTAAGAATGGTCTTTCTCAGGGCTTTTTTTCCTAGAGAATAGGTGTAGGTACTCCCTCCATCCAAGTCACATCTTGTCTCCGCCCCATACCCACCCCCGAGCACTGTCCCTTGGTTCCACCCCCTTGGTTCCCCTTTTAGAGAGTTCAGAACCAAGTATTTTGTGGTGCTAACAAATTTGTATGGAATTTGTTCATGTTAACAATAAAAGGCGTAAAATAGATCGCCTGCAGACAGCAATAATAGAACCTTCCAGCAATATTAGACCCCCCCAGCAACAATAGAGCCACCAGCAGCAATAAACCCCTCACAGCAACAATAGTTTTCATAGCAGCCAGCTTCAATAAACTCCTCCCTCAACAGTAGATTACTACCAGCATCAATAGACCCCTCCCTCAACAGTCTGCAGGGGATCTATTTTACGGCTATTAAAATAGATCCCCTGCAGACAGCAATAATAGACCCCCTCCAGCTATATTATTTCCCCCCCCCAGCAACAATAGAACCAGCAGCAGCAATAAACTCCTCAAGGCAACAATAGTTTTCATAGCAGCCAGCCCTCAACAGTCTGCAGCGGATCTATTTTACGGCTACTAAAATAGATCCCCTGTAGGCAGAAATAATGGACCCCTCCTGCTATAATAGACCCCCCAGCAACAATATAACCAGCAGCAGCAATAAACCCCTCACAGCAACAATAGTTTTCATAGCAGCCAGCATCAATAAACTCCTCCCTCAACAGTCTGCAGGGGATCTATTTTACGGCTACTAAAATAGATCCCCTGAAGACAGAAATAATAGACCCCTCCAGCTATATTAGACCCCCCCCCCCCAGCAACAATAGAACCAGCAGCAGCAATAAACCCCTCACCAGGGGCGGACTGACCATTCGAGTACTCGGGCACTGCCCGAGGGCCCGGGGTCAGTAGGGGGCCACATGAGATGCCCCTGGTACCTTTCATAGGCTTGTTTGAGTGTGGGCAAGGACACAGGGGCCCCATGATCCCCTATTGCCCGGGGGCCCCATGAGTTGTCAGTCCGCCCCTGCCCCTCACATCAACAATAGTTTTCATAGCAGCCAGCATCAATAAACTCCTCCCTCAACAGTCTGCAGGGGATCTATTTTACAGGTACTAAAATAGATCCCCTGCAAACAGAAATAATAGACCCCTCCATCTATATTAGACCCCCCCCCAGCAACAATAGAACCACCAGCAGCAATAAACCCCTCACGGCAACAATAGTTTTCATAGCAGCCAGCTTCAATAAACCCCTCCCTCAACAGTAGATTACTACCAGCAACAAAAGACCCCCGTAACAATAGATCTAGCTCTGCAAAAATAAATCCTCCCCCCACAACAATAGATCCCCAAAAAATAGATTCCCCCCCCCCCCCCCGGAACACAATAATATTCTGTTTCATTCTATTTTATTTTATTCTGTCCTAATCTATTCTATTTTTTTCTATTCTATTCTTTTCTATTCTATACTTTTATGTTCTGCTCTATTTTATTCTATTATTTTTTCTATTCCATTCTGTTTTATTCTATTCTTTTTGAAATTTGAATTTCATAAGACGGCTTTATTCTCTTATTTATTCTATTCTGTTCCATGTTTTTTTCTATTCTATTCTATCCTTTTCTGTTATATTCTTTTATTTTCTATTCGCTTACATGTTCTGCATTATATTCTATTATTTTCTATTCTATTCCTTTATCTTCTATTCTTTTTTATTCTATTCTTTTATTTTCTATGATATTCTGTTCTGGTTTACTCTATTCTATGCAAATCTATTCTCTTTTTATTGTATTCTATGTTATTCTATTTTATATTCTGTTCTGTTTTATTCTATTCCATTCTTTTCTTTTCGAATTTTGAATTTCAGAAGACAGCTATATTCTAAACACTAATACACATAAGGATTGATTTACTAAAAATGGAGCACTCGGAATCTGGAGCAGCTCTGAATGGCAGCCAATCAGCTTCTAACCTCAGCTTGTTCAATTAAGCTTTGGCAATAAATCCTGGAAGCTGATTGGTTTCTGTGCAGAGCTGCAGCAGATTCTGCATTCTCCAGTTTTAGTAAATCAACCCCCACAGTCTTTGAAGGAAATCAGCAATATGTTTATATTTCAAATTTGTTTGCAAATTCGATTTTGTTGAAAAATTTGATTCGAATTTCGAAAGAAATATTGTTTTGCTAATTCAGATTCATTTAAATTCGTTACTATTGTAATTTTAATACATCCGAATAAATAAAATTTCGTCCGAATTTTGATTCAAAGAGCACCGAACCGCATGTATGAAATAAAGATCAAAAATCTGGAGTTCAGCCTTAAATATAACCCTTTCAGGTAATTGTGATCTCTCACAGAGATAGACGGACTATCGCTGACAATGCCTTCATCTGCTTTTCTCTCCAGAAGGATGGCACCATCTATTTTCAGTCATCATCCAGGGTCACTTCCTCACTCAGGCTGGCTGAGAGGTGAGCCGTGTAATGCAGGCCATACATGGTTCGAATTCTGAAAGATTTTTAGTCCGAAAATCGGAAACGTAGTTCGCTCGGTAATCCGATGGTGCCATCAATAATTTCGAATATCGGCCGACCGAGTCATAAAGATCACTCCATATAACAGGTGAAACTTCTGTTCCTTCCAGGTCACGGCTCATGCGCATATTCTTTTCAGAACAACAATCGTCCGTTTTGACCATCATTGAGTCGCAAGTCGGTCGTTTTTCATGAATTTTCCAACATGCCCCGATCACCGAAAAGGGGAGGAACCACGAAAATCAGCCATTGACCCAATAACAGAGCGAAATCAGGCGATTATTCTTAGGTCCGATTTTCAGACAAAAAAGCGATCGAATTTCGATCCATTTATGGCTGGCCTAAATCTTGATGCAGCTCTTAGCAGTTTTCTGTAACAAATTAGCCCCTGCTGCGACTTATTACATTGTGATAACTCGCCACAAAGTTACAGTCCAGGGGCGAGTGGATATAGTGAATGCAGGGTCCGGGGAGACCAGATATAGTGAATGCAGGGTCTGCGGAGAGCGCATATAGTGGATGCGGGGTCTGGGGAGAGCAGATATAGTGAATGCAGGGTCCGGGGAGAGCGGTTATAGTGAATGCAGGGTCCATGGAGACCAGATATAGTGAATGCAGGGTCTGCGGAGAGCGCATATAGTGGATGCGGGGTCTGGGGAGAGCAGATATAGTGAATGCAGGGTCCGGGGAGAGCGGATATAGTGAATGCAGGGTCCAGGGAGACCAGATATAGTGAATGGAGGGTCCGGGGAGATCGGATATAGTGAATGCAGGGTCCAGGGAGAGCGGATATAGTGAATGGAGGGTCCGGGGAGAGCGGATATAGTGAATGCAGGGTCCGGGGAGAGCGGATATAGTGAATGGAGGGTCCGGGGAGAGCGGATATAGTGAATGCAGGGTCCGGGGAGAGAGGATATAGTGAATTCAGGGTCCGGGGAGAGCGGATATAGTGAATGGAGGGTCCGGGGACAGCAGATATTGTGAATGCAGGGTCCGGGGACAGCGGATATAGTGAATGCAGGGTCCAGGGAGACCAGATATAGTGAATGCAGGGTCCAGGGAGAGTGGATATAGTGAATGCAGGGTCCGGGGAGAGCGGATATAGTGAATGCAGGGTCCGGGGAGACCAGATATAGTGAATGCAGGGTCCAGGGAGAGCGGATATAGTGAATGCAGGGTCCGGGGACAGCGGATATAGTGAATGCAGGATCCTGGGAGACCAGATATAGTGAATGCAGGGTCCGGGGAGAGCGGATATAGTGAATGCAGGGTCCGGGGAGAGCGGATATAGTGAATGCAGGGTCCGGGGAGAGCGGATATAGTGAATACAGGAATGTGGGAACTTGCTGGTGACAGCTGGCCTGTTGGTTAAAAGCTGCATATCCTGAATTTTGTGCCTAAAGGCTGACTACCATGAAGTTGTGCAGGTAGCGTTGTGGAAAATTGGTTGGACTCGTCTTTCCTTTTTATTAGTGGCTTAACCTTGGAACTTGTACCTGGTTCTACAGGGAAGGTTGCAGGGTAAAGTGTCAGACTTGGTAATGTACATGTTCTGGTGAAATGTACATGTTAATGGGACAAGAGGCCTTTTGGTGGTTGGTTATGCCCACGTTCCTAATGGCCATGCCTATGGACAATTCCAGATTCCAAGATCCATTCTTGGGGCAACTAGGGACAGGACAATTTTGAAATATTGAATTTAAGCCAACATTGGGGGTGTTCACTTGACATCCCCTCACTCCCTTGCATTGGCAAATATTCACATAATGGAACCATTCATGGGTGTATGTTTCTGGATGGAAATGCTTTACCAGTCATTCATGCCCACTGGAACCATCTAATGTCATTGAACAGGTATCTATAGCTATGGGAACTTTTATTTGTATACAATAACCTCTTTTGTGCTCCTCTCTGACTTTGTTTTACTTCTTTACTGAGTCGTGACTTAACAGAACGTGCAGCTAAACCCAACCAACTGCCATTTCTTTGTCCAATGACAAGGCACGTATTGGCCACTAAGGCGGCCTCATTGGGCAGTGGAAGGGCAGCTAGAAGAGCTTGATCACGAAGCCAGAGAAAGTCAGACTATCATAGTGTAGGAACCCTTCCCTATGCTGTTGCGTTGTGATTGTTGTTGCCAACCTTAGCTGCTATTTACCTTTTTGTAGGCTCTGTAGGTCTCCTCTAAGCTCAGTGGGATGATTACTTCTGCTTGTTACTGTGAAGGAGGTCCCAGTGATTAGAGTGAGTAGAACACACACTGAGGTATGACTATTTATGTCCCCAAAATCCTTGTCCAGAGGTATGTTTTGAAAGATAAATATTTAGGGCACCTTCCCAGAGTGTTCTCTCTCCTCTTGGGCTCTGTCTGGGCAGGCTTTGAATTTAGAATGTCTCTTCACTAGGGCCCCACCTCAGGCTACGGCATGTGCTAGAGGCCCAAGCTACCTGGAGGAGTGAATATCTGGAGGAAGTTCGGCTAGAAAAGGATCTTTTTGCTGGAGAGTGTTGTTAAAAGCTGTATGTATGCAGGTTAGTGAGCGCACTCAAAGAAGTGGCTAAAAAGGAACCACAAACCTTTCTAATAGACTCTAACAATGGGGAGTGCAGCGCTACAAAAAAAGTCCTGAACAAGCTGAACCTTCAGCAAAGAGATAGATAAATGAACAGATATCATATGTCCAAAATTGTCCAAAATTGTAATCAATAATAATCAACTCCAATCACCGTGGGTATGGTCCGGTATCTTGATGTAAAGGTATAGATAGATTGCCTACTCACCAGAAGCACAATCTCACTGCGCATATCAAAATCAAATACATCCGGAGATCCTGGATAGGAGCTGCCTGGTGTTTATGATCCTCTGGTGGTCACTCGATGGTGTGCGAGAAGAATACTGGTCTGGTCGCAACGTACTTACTCCTCAGATCTGCACCGATGCCATTCTGTGTCGGTGGAGGTTCCGGGTGTCAGGGCAAGGTATGGCAGCGGCGATGCGGCAGAAATTGAGAAGCCGTATGCAGCTGTTCCACAGCTTCGCAATGTCTTCTATGTAATGGGAAAAATTGGAGAAGCCTCCACACCTCAGCCCCAGTATTTCAGGCATCGGTGCAGATCCGAGGAGTAAGTACGTTGCGACCAGACCAGTATTCTTCTCACACACCATCGAGTGACCACCAGAGGATCATAAACACCAGGCAGCTCCTATCCAGGATCCCCGGATGTATTTGATTTTGATATGCGCAGTGAGATTGCGCTTCTGGTGAGTAGGCAATCTATCTATACTTTTACATCAAGATACCGGACCATACCCACAGTGATTGGAGTTGATTATTATTGATTACAATTTTGGACTATAAATTATTACTGTACTGGACATATGATATCTGTTCATTTATCTATCTCTTTGCTGAAGGTTCAGCTTGTTCAGGACTTTTTTTTGTAGCGCTGCACTCCCGATTGTTAGTTTTGTTAAAAGCCGCCAACTTGACATTGTGAGAAGGATTTATTGCTCAGAGATCAAGGTCTGCTATCATAGAGTCAAGGGACACATTGATTAGAAAGAGATCTACTGCACTCCTTGCATTGGATGTGAGGACCAAGAGGGACAGTCCACTGCCTAAGTGTAGGAGAGCACAGTCTTGTTTCAGGTCTGTATTGAAAAACCATAGCATAGTGTTAGCATACAGCCCAGCAACTAACATATTCAGGGGCCAGGAGCAACGGCAGATCCCATACTTACTGACCCAAGTTCCAGGCTTGTCAAAGGGTGTTTCTTTTGCTAGGTGCCACCATATCTAAGAATTGGTATTATATCTAAGAATATCCAACTTTTTTTTTTGGCTTTAATACTTAAGCGCTAGTTGAGGTAAGACCCCCCACCCCCGAAATGTGTAGGCTTTCTTAATCTACCGCATATTATTATTTTATTGTTATTATACAGGATTTATATAGCGCCAACAGTTTACGCAGCACTTTACAATATAAGGACAGACAGTACAATTACAATACAAATTGATACAGGGGGATTCAGGGGGTCCTGCTTGTTAGAGTTTACAATCTGAGAGGGAGGGTATCCCACAAAATACCATTTTGGACTCCTTAATCTATTGGTGTTGCTCTCATATGTAGTTAGACTCGTGGCCGGACTGACAACTCATGGGGCCCCCGGGCAATAGGGGATCATGGGGCCCCTGTGTCCTCGCCCACACTTAAACCACACCCAAAAAAGCCTATGTAAGGTACCAGGGGCATATCATGGGGCCCCCTACTGACCCCGGGCCCTCAGACAGTGCCCGAGTTCCCAAATGGACAGTCTGCCCCTGGTTAGACTCATCCCAACACCCACCTACCCTTGGGTTTTTTTGTTACACGTGAGCAGTCCCACCAAAGTAAGTCACCTTGATAATTGGGGTGGCCTTTTCACAATGCTGGATGTTAAAAAATAGGAGACCTAGATCCTTTTTTGCATGTACCAGTAATAAAAACCTGATGGGGCCCTAACACTCCCACACTCCATCCAAAATAAAAAAAGAGTTCTGGGTTTACATGTATGTTAATTCATTACATGGGACATCTAAGGTGAAGTAACTCTAGTAGCCTTATCCACCACAGTTGTGACATCAGCCTCTCAATGAAACATTTATCCTCCATGGCTTCGGGGGGGTCATCTGAATGCAATGAAAATTGGCCATTTCCTTATCTAAAATAGAAAGTTCTGGCATCCACACTCCTAAGCAAAAAGTCATGGATTCAGTCACGTGACCTTCCCGACTTCCATGTAGAAGTTTGCCTTGAATTAGTTGGTTCTTTTGCAGAGAGCCGTCGTCCTAAGCCCCGAAAGCAAGAGTGCTGGAACGCTCCCTACCTCCTTGTTTTAATCTTTCACCAAGTCCTGACTTTCGCCTCCAGCCCATCTAATTGAAACTAATCTTCGCGGGCGAGGCCTGTCTCTTTCCCCTAATCCTTCTCTAAGGAAGCTCAGATGGTCCTAATTATGGCCACACCAGCCTCTTTCATTCAATTCCTCATCTGCCTCTGCCAGCTCCCTTTTCTTTCCTCCAACTCGGCATTATTAACTCCATGCTTGCGAGTTCCTGAGTGTCACGGGGGCCTGACGATGTTATCAGGCCTCGCCGATGTCTAAGGTTACCATGAAAGCATTTGGTGGATTACGCTCTGCAAAAAGGCGATAGAGGGCACGATAGCTAGCCTAGCGGCTTTTACAGAAGGGTTTCTATTTTTTATTTTTTTTATATCGGGAATAATGAGAAGCCAAGCAAGTGTTTATTTTGGATTCGAAGGCTATACCTGCTCGGCCGAATCGAGGGAAAAGAGACAATGGTGGCTAAGAGAGGCTTGCTGACATGGAGTTGAGGGGTTTGAGTCAGATGTGCCTCTGGGATGTTGCTCATCTCCGGGATTGATTCTGGGCACGGATACATTCATTAGGAAAAGTCTGTTCAGCATTACAGAGCTGACAAGGTTGAGGGGAGGAAAGTTTGTTGTCCGGAGTCCACAAGTTCAAGGGTAGATGATGGATAGAAGGTCTGTGTGAGCAATAAACTTGTGGATAGATAGAAAGATAGATAGAAAGATAGATAGATAGACAGATAGATAGATAGATAGATAGATAGATAATAGATAGATAGATAGATAGATAGATAGATAGATAGATAGATAGAAAGATAGATAGATAGATAGATAGATAGATAGATAGATAGATAGATAGATAGATAGATAATAGATAGATAATAGATAGATAGAAAGATAGATAGATAGATAGATAGATAGATAGATAGATAGATAGATAGATAGATAGGTCTTTGGCATCTTATCTGAAATTCCAAATCACGCTGATAGTTCTTTTGTTGAGATAATAGTGTGTGGGTAGGTACAGCAGCAGTAAAAACACAGAGTCTGGTTGCAAGGAAACCCAAACTTGTATCGAAGAGAATGCTCAATGTACAAACAGCCCAGCAGGAGTGCGCCACATCAAGAAATACTCACAGTTCTGTGCAGAGCGGGAAGGAAGCGTGTAAAGATGCACCGACTGCGTCTGTCTCAGAGGACAGAATGCGGCCTGACTGGTCTGATCCCAATGGTGAGGCTTCCGATGAAGGATGGTGGGTCTCCGGCCTGTCCCTACTCATCTGGAACCTCTCCCTCCCTATTGAGCATATCGAAGAGAATGCTCAATGTACAAACAACCCAGCAGGAGTGCGCCACATCGGGAAATACTCACAGTTCTGTGCAGAGCGGGAAGGAAGCGTGTAAAGATGCACCGACTGCGTCTGTCTCAGAGGACAGAATGTGGCCTGACTGGTCTGGTCCCAATGAGGGAGGCTTCCAATGAAAGATGGTGGGTCTCCAGTCTGTCCCTGCTCATCTGGAACCTCTCCCTCCCGCTAATCACTTTCCCTAACAGACAGGTGCTGTTTCAATACTATGGCCACTTCACAAAATGCGCACCACTTGGGGGCAGGGACTTAAAAACGTTCTGCTAACCCAAGCTAGCCACAAGAGGTAACCAACTTGAATGCTGCCTCAGGAGACTAGGAAACCATACAGAAAGCAGGTTTCTCCTGACTTCCTTTCCAGCTTCAGTACAGCTCCGGGCAAGCACCACCAACAGTGGAGAAAGCAGACTGCACCTGCCTACAGGTGCCTATAGTCATTCCTAAAAAAAAGGAAGTTGGAGAGTAGTAGCAAGTAATATGATATGTAGCTTCCATATGGAACCGCTATTCTGTCTAATGGAAAGGAGGCATTTCACGCATAGCGCTCATGCGAAGCATCAGAGGCAATGGTGTATTTAGGTTTTGTGCTGCCCTAGGCTACACAAAAATTGGCCACCCCCGCTCTCTGACGGAGAGAGCTTGACACTGACAAACTTCGCCCCTGTCCCCCACCCGAGAAAACCTTCCACTACCATCGCCCCCCATACACTAGCTGCCCCCCCCCCGGAAAGAGAGAGAAAGACACTCACTTTCACAGCTCCGAGCATCTCCAGGAATGAGAGTCAGGCTCTACATACACCGCCAAGCAGTCCACAGTCTCTCTCAGATCCCATCTGGTCCCCATGCTGCGTGTATCCCTTCTTCCATCTCTTCTTCCAGGGGGCAGTGCTCCCCCCCCTGAAAAATGCCACCTTAGGCAAATGCCTTGTTTGCCTTGTGGTAAATACGCCCCTGATCAGAGGGTGGGTTTGATACACATCACGAAAAAACTGTGGACTCACAAAATGTTAAGGAAAGTGGATACATAGCACTGGCCCTGTAAGGTTATCTTATTGGTATTGCTATCTCATCTTAAGCTATTGATGTTAATGTAGGTGATCTAGTTCCTGGGCTTCTTCACCCCGCAGGAGCTCCACGGTCTCCTTGACTTATAGTGTAATATAATAAAAATGCAAATTGAAGCGCCATACCACTACTAAAAGGTCCAGATACACTTAATTCCAGCAAGTCAGGGGGACAATCAAAAGAGTATCCAATTTGTTTTGGGGGTCGAAAACCTTCCCCTTCATCAGGGCTTGAGACTGAAAACAATACAAAGGCACCAGAGATGAACTGGACCTTTCATGGTAATGCTTCAGGTGTGATTACAAGCACGGGTGTTGTCAACAGCTGGTTTGGCAGCAACTGCTTTCCTTGGTGGCCATAAAAGAGTTTTTCATAAAGAAAATAGTAAATAATTACTCAAAAAAGTCCTTTGGTTTCATTTTTGGTAGTGTTGGCCTCCTAGTCCCTCACTTTGTTCAGTGGATCCATTTCTCAGTATGCTTATCAGCTAGTCTGCATACAAACTAAATTGACCCTGTATAAGAATTCAAGTTAAAAAAGGTTTTTTTTAAACACATTTGCTATTATATGTGGAAGCCACAGTGACCATGCCAAGGCTCCTCTGCATACTGTGATCCTAACTATATTTTTTAGAGTCTCCAAGGTGGAGAATATATAACAGTGGATACATTAAGGGCAGGTTTGCCTGGAGAAAGCCCACTTCTCCATAAAGGTACAAGGACACACTGGACGCCCAGCAAGAGCACAGTGGCAAAAGTATTGGGCCAGCCCTCCAAATCATCGAGTTTAGGTGTTCCAATCCCCTCCATGGACACAGGTGTATACAATCCATCCCCTAGGCATGCAGACTGCTTCTACAAACATTGGTGAAAGAATGGGTCGCTCTCAGGAGCTCAGTGACTCCAAGCGTGGTCCCGTGATAGGTGGCCACCTGTGCAATAAGTCCATCCCTGACATTTCCTGGCTACTAAATATTCCACGCTCAACTGTTAGTGGGATTATAACAAAGTGGAAGCAACTGGGAACAACAGCAACTCAGCCACCAAGTGGTAGGCCACGTCACATGACAGAGCGGGGTCAGTGCATGCTGAAGCGCACAGTGCGCAGAAGTCGCCAACCGTCTGCAGAGTCAATAGCTAAAGACCTCCAAACTTGGTGTGGCCTTCAGATGAGCACAACAACAGTGCGCAGAGAGCTTCATGAATTGGGTTTCCATGGCCGAGCAGCTGCATCCAAGCCTTAGATCACCAAGTGCAATGCAAAGCGTCAGATGCCGTGGCGTAAAGCACGTCGCAACTGGACTCTAGAGCAGTGGAGTCATGTTCTCTGGAGTGACCAATCACGCTTCTCTGTCTGGCAATCTGATGGATGTGTCTGGGTTTGGCTGTTGCCAGAAGAACGATATTTGCCTGACTGCATGGCACCAAGTGTAGAGTTTAGTGGAGGGGGGATTATGATGTGGGGTTGCTTTTCAGGGGTTGGGCTTGGCCCCCTAGTTCCAGTGAAGGGAACTCTTAAGGCGTCAGCATACCAAGACATTTTGGACAATTTCATGCTCCCAACGTTGTGGGACAGTTTGGGGATGGCCCCATCCTGTTCCTACATGACTGCACACCAGTGCACAAAGCAAGGTCCATAAAGACATGGAGGAGCCAGTTTGGAGGAACTTGACTGTCCTGCACAGAGTCCTGACCTCAACCCCATAGAACACCTTTGGGATGAATTAGACCGGAGACTGTGAGCCAGGCCTCCTCCCCCGACATCAGTGCCTGACCTGACAAATGCGCTTCTGGAAGAATGGTCCAACCTTCCCATAGACACCCTCCTAAACCTTGTGGACGGCCTTCCCAGAAGAGTTGAAGCTGTTATAGCTGCAAATGGCGGGCCAACTCAATATTGAACCCTATGGACTAAGACTGGGAGGCCATTAAAGTTCATGTGCATGTAAAGGCCGGCCGACCAATACTTGTGGCAATATAGTGTATATGTGGGTTCCCGTGAGGCAAACCTGCCCTAATTTATCCACTGCTATATATGCTACAACTTGGCGACTCTCAAAACTGTAGAGTTAGGAGCCTTGGCATGGGCAGTGCAACTGCCACAAACATTTGGAAATGTGTGCAACAAAACCCTCTGTTTTTAACATGAATTGTTAGACAAGATCGATTTAGTTTGTTTGCAGGCTGGCTGGTAAGTGTGCTGGGAAATTTTTATTTGTGATGTGTGTTGCCCTTCCATGTGCAACTTACTGCTTAGGCTAGTGATACATTGAGGTGGTTGGTATCGTTATGTTCCTCCATATGCCCCCTACATTACCACAGAATACAGTAGTGATGAAAGGGTTTACAGGAGGAGCCACTGAGCAGAGCGGGGGGACCAAAACGCCAACACTCCTGGGAGTGTTGGTTTCTGAAGAGACTTTAGAAAACTTTTTCGCAGCAAATAAAAGCAAAGTTGAGCCTCCTGGGCAAATGGAGAGGTATGTATTTACTATCTTCTGTACAGGGAACTCTTTTATGGACACTTTTATTTCTGTCCAAACACAATAACATAGAGGGCACTCTATGCTGACTTTTAAAAAACAGCCACTTACCTGTCCCACGATCCCGCGTTGCCCCCACCGCAGCCCGTTTCACCGGCCATCCTGTATTCCAGGAGGCCGGCATCTTCAGTGTGGGCACCCGGCTGTGACAGCTTGAGGCTTCACAGCCGGGCACCCACTGTGCATGCTCGAGTAGTGCTGCGCTTCCTGAATGGCCCTGTAGTCTTCTTAGACCTGTCACTTGTCCTACAAGACTTCGGGAAGTGAAGGTAGGAGGACAACTTCCGTTTCCGATCTCCTAGGTGATCTCAGCGGAGGTGAGAGCGGGTACCTGTCAAATTCAGGTACCCGTCCCCCCCCCACTCCCCAAAGGTGCCAATCCTTAATGGAGAGCGGGGGACCAATCTTTAAAGCGGAACTTCCCCTTTTGGGTGGAGCTCCACTTTAAGTAAAGTCAATATTCCTAGGCCCTGATTAAGGAGCCGTATCTGGCCCCGAAACTCATTGGATCTTCTGTTACAGATCCTTTTTTTTTAAAAAAAACCTTGGACTCTTGGATGTTTGGTGCTCTTGTTGGATTTTTTTTAACTGACAGAGTCACTTTAACATTTTGAGCTCCGGAAAGTTTTACCCCCTTCATGACCAGGCCATTTTTTCCTATTTCGCACTGCCCTACTTTAACTGGTAATTGCGCAGTCATGCAGTGCTGCACCCAAATTAAATTTAAATAATTTCTTCACACAAATAGAGCTTTCTTTTTGTGGTATTTGAGTTTTTTTTTTTGTTTTTTTTTTTTAGTTTTTTGTTTTTGTTTGCAATATAAATGAAAAATGAATGTACATTTAAAAAAAAAAAAAAAAAAGCATCTTTCTGCTATAAAACATATCCAATAAAAAATTTTTAAAAATTCAAATTTCTTCATAAATTTTGGCATACATGCATTCTGTCTTTGGTAAAAAAAAAAAAAAGTGTAAACTGATTGATTTGCACAATTATGGGATATAAACTCAACATCCACTTTATTAGGTACACCTTGCTAGTATGGGGTTGTACCCCCTTTTATCTTCAGAACTGCCTTCATTCTTTGTGGCATAAATTCAACAAACATTCTTCAGAGATTTTGATCCATACTGACATGAGTTACTGTTGCCGTTCTATCATCTCAAACCAGTCTGCCTCTGACCTCTGGTATCAACAAGGCATTTTCCTCCACACAATGGCCACTCGCTGGATCTTTTTTGGACTATTTTCTGTAAAACCTAGAGATGGTTGTGCGTGAAAATCCCAGTAGATCAGCAGTTTTTGAAATACTCAGACCAGCTCTCCTTGAGAAAGGAGCTGATTGGTGCCCCAAAACGTGTTACCTTGGCAACTTAGGTCCCGGATCCTCCTCTCTTGACGTCACGTCCAGTCGTGCATTCCACGCTGGTTCCAGGCGGCACTTCCGGTTCTTCTTCTACCAGGGTCTTCCATGGCGGTGGTCCATCGCGGCCTGCTATCCTTCTGACCCGGCTTCCATCTCCCCCACTACCACCAATGGACTTGCTGATCCCCCTGTTGAGGCCTGCTTCCATTTACAAGCCTACTACTCATCTACATATGTGAGTTTACTACTGATGATTTCAATAAAGCGTTTTTATATGCTGCACTTAGAGGCGCCCCCTTGTGCTTTCTTTTGTCTATACCAGGGGTGGGCAAACTTTTTGACTTGAGGGCCGCAATGGGTTCATATATTGGACCCGGGGGCCGGACCAAGAGTAGATGAATGATGTGTATGTGTCATCCATAGTAAGTATAGTAATATTCCCCCATAGTAAGCATAGTAATTAATCCCCCATATAGTAATTCATCCCCCATAGTAATTCATCCCCCATAGTAATTCATCCCCCATAGTAATTAATCCCCCATAGTAATTCATCCCCCATAGTAATTCATCCCCCATATAGTAATTCATCCCCCATAGTAATTCATCCCCCATAGTAATTCATCCCCCATAGTAATTAATCCCCCATATAGTAATTCATCCCCCATAGTAATTCATCCCCCATAGTAATTCATCCCCCATAGTAATTAATCCCCCATATAGTAATTCATCCCCCATAGTAATTCATCCCCCATAGTAATTCATCCCCCCTATAGTAATTCATTCCCCATATTAATTCATCCCCCATATTAAGTCCCCAAGTCCCCCCTGTGTCAATTTACTTACCTTTGCTCCGCGCGTTCCTCTCGCCGTGTTCCCGCGCCGTTCCGGTCTTCAGGGCGGACTGTGAGAGGAGCCTAGCTCCCCTCACGTTCGTCACGCTGCCCCGCCTACACACATCCTGACAGCCATCCTGACAGTATCACGCTCTGCGGGCCGGATTAAAAGGTCCGCCGGGCCGTATACGGCCCGCGGGCCGTAGTTTGCCCATTGCTGGTCTATACAGTAAGTGACATACCAGTGCGCTGCTTTGCCTGCACAGGCCTCCCGTCCGTAGTACATTGAGGTTGGGAGGTCCAGAAGTGGTTAAGTAGCCATATTACAGGGGCACTGTTGAACCAAGGGAATCCCATGCAGGCAAACAGAAGATATTGCAAGCTATTCTACATGGTTAAAAAGAGGTTTGTATGGTTTAACTGGAGTATGATTTCCAATAAAAAATACCTAACAAAAAGTAGTGAAGTCAGCGCTCACGTAATGATGATAAATGTTGAATACAATTTAATTGGGCAGTCTGGGTCTACATGACACCGCTATCGGAGGAATTGCCCCATGTCTTTTCAGATCCTTTAATGTCTTATAACATCTTTGGTGTAATTCAGGAAATAGTTCGCTGACCAATGTGTGTTTCTCAGTATGGGGGGATGCGTATCGTTCGAGGAACTGACAAGAAAATTGTCCAAGTGTTCATCCTTGGGGAGGGTAAAAAAAAAAAGCTGAAATATTTTGACATGTGTCACGAAGCAAATGGAGACCATCTGGAGGAGGGATAACGTGAAGAGCCGCGCTCAGAAAGGTCAGAGAAGAGGCAGGAGAAGGAATCGCTGTACAGTATTAAGGATGACGAGGCCACCCAATTTGGTGATTGGTGTATACACAGAGGAGGGGACAGCAGTTGCAGAAAAACAGTTGTTCTGTCCAGGAACATTAGCACCACCAAAAAGGAAAAAATGAATCTTCTGGGACCAGCTATTTTTTAAATTACCATCCATTTTATTCTTCTTCTTGAAATGGGAAACGTCGATGCTGAAAGTGCCCTACAAGCGATTTAAACATTGGAGTCAAGTTGCAGGAAAGCACTGTCTGACCTAGAGCTTGGTCTTGGAAAACAGTTTTCTATGTTTGGTTGTTGACTATGGTGAGTGATTTAGGAAATCTAGAGAAAGAACTGGAAAAAAAAGCACAAAATGTGGAGTTGTGGCCTATGACCACCAATATGCATTGGCGCACATGAAGTTCAACAGTTTCCTTTTTCCATTCATTTTATGTTCTCCAGTTTTATTGACTTGACCCCTATTGCAATTACCTTCAGACGAAACAAGGGGCTCATTACAGACAAATACAGGTTACTGTCAATGCTTCCTGTACATCATTTTCCACTTTGGTGGATAATAGTTTTGGGTCAACATGGCATGCAAAATACAAACCCTTAAAGTGTATGTCAATCCTAACAATGAACTTCTCTAATTTGCTTTCTGTTGGTCTGTTAAATATACCACTGACAGTATTTTGTTATAGGTGCAAAAAAATACCCATTGATACTTCAAAAAATCTAGTGAGCTGGCAAAGAAGGGTAGGGGCACAGGATTGCCTGGTGCAGTTCTCCAATTTGGCAACTAGGTGTTTCCATAGTTAGCCATGAGATTAAGTTCAAGGACATCTTGGAGTAAGTAGACCAGTGTAGTATGCTGCTAGAGGTCCCTATAGTAGTATAAGGGTATGATCATAGATAGTTCAGCAGTGTCAGCCCTGCCCATGACCAGTGGCGTATTTACCACAAGGCATTTGCCTAGGGCGGCATTTTTTTTAGGGGGGCAGCACTTCCCCTGGAAGAAGAGACATATGAGGCATGGGGACCAGGTGGGATCCGAGAGAGGCTGCGGGCTGCTTGATGGTGTATGCAGAGCCCGATTGTTGCTCTTGGGGATGTCCAGAGCTCTGAAGGTGAGTATCTTTCTCTAACCAGGAGTATATACGTGTGTGTTAGTGGAAGGCACTCTTTGGTGGGGGCTGGTGTTAGTCGGTGTCAGGCTCTCTCTGCCAGGTGGTTGGGGGGATCCGATTTTTGCATTGCCTAGGGCAGCACAAAACCTAAATACACCACTGCCCATGCCAGTGTACTGTATGAAACTCTTTGTAAGTAAGGCATAAAAAGTTTGGCAGCGGTCCTCCTGGGGTGGTCATGGGAAGTGTCTGAGGGACAAAGCCATGAAGGATGTAGTCTGTGAGACGCTATCCCTTCTAGCTTCCCCTTGGGGAGGAAGCAGGGGGGGAAAGGTGCTGGACTATTGGGACTTTTCACATCCCTGTTGCATTGGACTCTGGCAAACCCTCTTTATTTTTTGCAACCACAAGGAATGTGCCACCACCTCTGGGACCACTGAAGTATGTACAGTTGTGTCCAAAATTATTCAACCCCCAATGCTGTAAAGGGGTTTAGGGACTATAGTGTACATTTGGAATTGTATTCAGAATCAAATCCTACAAGGACGTTGTAACTACCCAAATGCAACTAAAATGACATCAATTGTTTATGTAATACAGTAGTAAATGGTTCTTATGTGGTTTCTTCATTGCCACAATTATTCAACCCCTTAAAGACTACCACTCTGAAGAACAGAGGTTCATACAGGTGCTTTCCATCAGGTATTGAAAACACCTGTGGATGTCACCGAGCAGCAATCAAGCATAATAAGCACCAATTAGGCAGCTTTAAAATGACTGTGATACTCAGCTCCTTCTAGACATTTACTGGTGTGGTTACAAACATGGTGAAGGCAAGAGAATGGTCCAGGAAGACAAGAGAAGAGGTGATTTCTCTTCACAGGAAGGGCAATGGCTATAAGAAGATTGCAAAGATGTTAAACATACCAAGAGACACCTTAGGAAGCATCATTCGCAAATTCAAGGCAAAGGGCACTGTTGAAACGCTACCTGGTCGTGGCAGAAAGAAGATGCTGACTTCGACTGCTGTGCGCTACCTGAAGCGTAGAGTGGAGAGAAGTCCCCGTGTGACTGCTGAGGAACTGAGAAAAGATTTGTCAGATGTGGGTACAGAAGTTTCAGCCCAGACAATAAGACGCACACTGCGTAATGAAGGCCTCCGTGCCAGAACTCCCAGGCGTACCCCCTTGCTGTCTCCAAAGAATAAGAAGAGTCGACTGCAGTATGCCAAAAGCCATGTGGACAAACCACAAAAGTTGTGGGATAGTGTTCTGTGGACTGATGAAACAAAATTAGAACTGTTTGGGCCCATGGATCAACGCTATGTTTGGAGGAGGAAGAACAAGGCCTATGATGAAAAGAACACCTTGCCTACTGTGAAGCATGGTGGAGGGTCAATCATGCTTTGGGGCTGTTTTGCTTCTGCAGGTACAGGGAAGCTTCAGCGTGTGCAAGGTACCATGAATTCTCTTCAGTACCAGGAGATATTGGATGGAAACGTGATGCAGTCCGTCACACACCTGAGGCTTGGGAGACGTTGGACCTTTCAACAGGACAATGATCCCAAGCATACCTCCAAGTCCACTAGAGCATGGTTGCAGAGGAAAGGCTGGAACATTTTGGAGTGGCCATCGCAGTCACCAGACTTAAATCCGATTGAGAACCTCTGGTGGGACTTAAAGAAAGCAGTTGCAGTGCGCAAGCCTAAGAATGTGACTGAACTGGAGGCCTTTGCCCATGAAGAATGGGCGAAGATACCCGTAGATCGCTGCAAGACACTTGTGTCAAGCTATGCTTCACGTTTAAAAGCTGTTATAACTGTAAAAGGATGCTGTACTAAGTACTAAGATTGAATGTCACTTGGGGGTTGAATAAAACTGATAATGCTGTGAGCACAGAAAAGACATTTGTGGTTATTTCATTATAACTGTTATGTTATATTTGTCTGACCTACAAGTGCCTCTTTAATGTAAATGTAAGCAAGATGACTGAATGATCAAAAGCAATGTCAAACTGGCCAAAACACTCAATTTCAGTGGGGGTTGAATAATTTTGGACACAACTGTAAGTATGTTTAGCACTCCCACTGATTTGGTCGCGAGGTTCCTTCCCTAGTGAGTGTACTAGCAGCCAGGCACACTGTCTCAGTCACTCTTCAAGCTCAATGATCAGTCTTGGGGGGGGGGGTTATGTTTTATTGAAAAACCCAAACTTGGATGGGTGCAGGGTAACTGTGGGATACTCCAGCAACGTTATGTAGAAACTTGAGGATATCTACTGTATCTTCCTCTGAAAGATTCTTAGCACAGTCCTTGTAACAGCAAAGTATGGGCTGAGCTATACAAGGACACCATGGACAATGTCCACTTTTACGCCCAAGCTGACTCTGATGCAAGAGGGATAGCAGCAGCACCCAGTCACTGGGATCTCACCGGTCTGTATTCACTTATGTCCTTGGATAGTTGGATGCCTCCTTCCAATATCTGCAAAACACAGGGGCATATTTACTGTGAGACAAACAAGGTATTTGCCTTTAGTGGCTTTTTTCAGGGGGACAGCGATGTCCCCCTGAAAGAAGGGATGCTGGTTGTCCCGTGTGCCCTGTTCAGCCACCGGTTCCTGTGTGGTAGCGTCATGTGACCGGTAGCGGATGGCACTGTGTATGAGGAGACTCCAAGGGGTACCGGGGCTGGGCGGCAGGTGGAAGAGCAGAGTGAGGGGAACCGGGGGAGCAGTCTTGAGACTCCAGGAAGGGAGGTGGGTGAGTGATATAGGCAGCACTGATGGAGCAGTGGGCTGTCAGTGGGAATGAAGACATCTAAAAATGGTTTCATGTGATGGTGAGTCTCTTTCTTTCTCACCTGGGAGGGAGCCTGCTAATTTTTCGTGTTGCCTAGGGCAGCACAAAACCTAAATATACCCCTGGCCAGTCATACTGTATCTCCTGTGAATTCTTTAGACCAGATCCCCAAAAGAAATCCCTCAGTCAGCTCCAGCAGAGTTCATTAGAATAGCCCCAGCAAGCACAGCTGGGACCTCAATGAACAAATGTAGAAGCACAGCTGGATTACCCAGAAGGGCAGCAGCCCTTCAGTCTGGGATCTCCTCCTCTTGGACAAGAACCCCTCTGCTTCAGGCTTCAAACTATTTATATTCCCTCCCAGCTGCCTTCTGGGCACTTTTTCCCAGGGATTGGTGAGGACCACATAAATATTCACACAGTAAATTTGACTCCCCCAGTCCACTATTTTCTAGAGCCATCCAGAAGGCAACGAGAAACAGTCAAACCCACAACCTGTGAAACTCAGAGAAGACCAGAGTAATCACAAGCAGCTCCACTGATTATAGGAGAACTGAGGAAATGAATTTACCTAACCTAACACCTATCAAGGAGTGTGCTACATACAGTATATGAATGAAATGCATTCAGTAAACAATTAAAATGGCTTAGGTTGTTTGGACTCTTCCTTCTTCTAACCTAAAGATAAGGGTGTCCTTTGGACATGGTGGTGCTGGGAGGCTGGTATTGAACAGACCACTTAGATGGTGCTGCTTAGGCCAGGCTGGGAGTGCCCAAGGTGTGCTTGTGTTATGGCTGGTTCCAAGGGGTACTTTCTTCAATATTTGCCAGATGTCCACTTTGATGACCTGTTCTCCTGTCACCCCTCCTTACACTTTCATCATTGACATGAAGAGACCCTTCGGTATCATCAACGCTGCCTATCTTTATAAGCAGGATTTTCTATATTAAGTTCCAGGAAGAAATGAAAGCTACACTTTGTGACTAAGCTCGATGTCAGACCTATCGTTGAGATCCGCGGCAAAAATATCAAAGCTCCAGAGTGACTCATATTTTAGAACATTTGCTACCGAAACACAGAAATGGAAAATGAACACTTTGGTAAGAGGAAGACATTTTAGAACTGAACTTCACACAATCAACTAAATACACATTTGAAATACATGCCTGTCAAATTAATTGTAATTCCGTTTAGTTAGTCTGGTGATCCAAGTACCCCGGCTAGCCTGAACAGCACCTCTTGCCTTGTGAGGGCCCACTCCAACCAAGGCTGCCTTAATGGGCACACCTGGGCACTGCCAGGACAAGGGGAGCCTGGGTGCTGTGTTGGGGGTTGCAATGGCGATTTGGCCAATTTTGCTGCTTCTTTCTGCCAGGGGTCACTCTTGTCAAAAAGTCCAGTGGCTGGCTCCTGCTGGAGAGAGGATTTAGCTTTCTCCTCCTTCCTGCTGAGGGCAGAAGAGAGCCCACAGTGAGACTGAGAACTCACCCAATTCTCAAAGGAAAGAGGAGCTGCCTTCATTGCAAGTGGGACAGAATCTGTGGGTACAAGGGGAAAGAGGATGGGGCAGAACTCTGATGGATGGAGACACTATGATGGGGGAACCTGATGGATGGAGACAATGTGATGGGGACACCTGAGTGATGGGGGGACTGTGATGGGGCACTTAATGATGGATGGAGACACTGTGATGGGGGAAACTGATGGATGGGGAAAATGTAATGGGGACACCTGAGTGATGGGGGGACTGTGATGGGGCACTTAATGGATGGGAACACTGTGATGGATGGGGACACCTAATGAATGGGGAAATTGTGATGGGGGAACCAGATGGATGGGGGGGGGCACTGTTATGGATAGGGGGAAAATGTGATGGGGGAACAAGATGGATGTGAGGGCACTGTAATGGGGGAACCTGATAGATGGGGGGGGGGGGGCACTGTGATGAGGGAACCTGATGGATGAAGGGGCACTGATGGAACATGATAGATGGAGGGGCACTGTGATGGAAAGGGGGAAACTGTGATGGGGGAACCTGATGGAAAGGGGGCACTGTGATGGGGGAACCTGATGGAAAGGGGGCACTGTGATGAGGGAACCTAATGGATGGAGGTGCACTGATGGAACCTGATGAATGGCGGGATATGCTTTGTTCATTTTTTTTTTTATTTCAGAGGTTTACAACCACTTTAAAGCTGAACTCTAGGAAAAGAAAAAATACCCATGCAGCGGGGCTTTCCCTGCACTACAAAGGGTAAATGCTCATTTTTGACCAAGGTACAAGGAAGAAAGACTTTTTGCTTACCTTGTCCCTCATTGCTCCAGCAGCCTTCACTCATCTTTCTCTCTGACCCTCTGACTTGAGGCCGGGCCCTCAGCGTCCTCACTTGCAATGCTGGAAAGTAAGATCCTAAGTAAAGTAAGTAAAAGTCCTTTTTCCAGGTTCTCTAGCCAAAAATGAGCATTTACCCTTTGGAGTGTGGGGAGGGTATTATTTTCTTTGCTCTTGGAGTTCCGCTTTAAAGTGGTTGTGAACCTCTGAGATAAAAAAATGAACAAAGCATATCCTGTACTAGTCTCTATGCAAAGCAATGAGTGTGACTTCTGACAATCCTCCCCACAGTTGTGCATGTTTCCCTATGAGACTCTAAAGAGGTGTGTCCGTTCCCTCCACTCAGGTCTCAGATTACACTTAGCTCCCTTCTCTATGTTGTGCAAAGTCTGACATCATATCCTTGCGCCCCCCCCCCGCTGTATAAATTCTGTACTTTGAACAACTGTGAAGGAGTGGGGGCTGAAGATTAACAGGTACAACTTATGTAGGAGGATTTGTTTCATCCCTCTGTATCATCTGACGCTAGTCACTTCACAGGGTTTACAACCACTTTAAGCAAATAATTTTGAAAGTATGTTACAAAGTTTCTTTCCTGGAAATCCTGCCAGCAACAGTATTTCCTGTGGCAGGCTGACAACACTGCTGCTAATTTCAAGGAAGCGGTTTACTGTTGTCACCCTGCCACAGGAAATGTTGTTACTGGCAGGATCTCCAGGTAGGAAACTATGCAACAGATTCACAAAAACAATTCACTAAAAGTCCAACTTCAGGAAAAGTTAAAGTCCTCCCTTACAGTGGGACTGCCCCTGCATGGTAAAGAAAAGCAGTTATACTTACCACGTCCACCTCTTCCCCAGTAAACAGCGCCCCCTTATGCTCTGGCGGTGAACTGTTGCAGGGCCAATGCAGTGCTATGGTCTCTGCACTAGTCTTGATGACATAAGAGGCATACTAATGCCATATTTAGTGAAGAAGAGGCTGCAGGGACAGGTCTTGTAGTGTATAGAAACCTGCAAGAGTGGAGGATCAACTAGGTAAAACTGCTTTTCCCAGTCCTAAACCTGACGAACATTTAACCCGTGCAGTGCCGGGGCAGCCTCACTGTAAGGAATGATGTTTACTTTCCCCTAAATCCTACAAGAAAACTGTTAGCCTTGGTGCATACTGGATCCGACTTTGAAATCGTGCGACTTCAAATTTCAAAGTCGGATGGCAGTGCGAATTCGGGTGCAACTTCATAGACATCTGTGCAACTTCATGCACAGATGTCTATGCAAGTCGCACCCTAAATCTGGAAATGTAGTGCAGGAACTACTTTTCTAATCGGTACGACTCACAAATTAGAAGGGTTCCATTGCCGATCATTGGATGATATATATATATATAAATAAATCTGTTGCGCTAGTATCTAATTTGTGCCAAAATTTTGACTCAAGTGAAAGAAATCAAATAAAGTCCAAATTAATGTGAGTCCAAATGTGAGTCCACCATAAATGAGAAGTCCTTTAAGACCTAATCAAACTCCGTGAAATAAAGTGCTGCACCACCAATGGCTCCAAGGAGACACCGAGGTGATCCCACCACCAAGGATACTTATGCGCTTACCAAAGAATTTTGACATTCTAGCCTGAGAAGTCAAAACTAGCATGTGTATACATACCATGGACTCCACCAAGCCTCCTTCCATGTCAATCCTCATACATGGACCAACTACGTAAGGAAAGGATTCAGAAAAGAATGATTCCATCAGATCTCTTCCCTTCCATAAATGTTTTATTTAATTATGGATTCATCAAAGGAACCTTCTAAGTGTTACTTTCCAGCCATCCTCCACAGCAGATATAATTATTATTATTATTATTATACAGTATTTATATAGCGCCAACAGTTTGCTCAGCTCTGTACATTACAATGGGAGACAATACATGAGACAGTACAGTAACAATACAATAAAATACACGAGGGGTTCGAGGGCCCTGCTCCTTGGAGCTTACAATCTAAGAGGGAGGGGATAGTGGTACAGGAGGAAATAGCTGTGGGGGATGGAGTGGTGGGGAGAGTGGAGGAGATCAGCAGTTAGGTCAGGGCGGGGTAGGCTTCTCTGAAGAGATGGGTTTTCAGGGTGCGCCTAAAGGTGAGGAGGGTAGGTGACAGTCTGATGGATTGGGGTAGTGAGTTCCAGAGGATGGGGGAAGCCCTGGAGAAGTCCTGGAGACGGACATGGGAGGAGGGGACCAGGGAACTAGAGAGTAGGAGGTCTTGTGAGGAGCAGAGAGTGCGTTTTGGGTGGTAGATGGATCTCAGGTCGGTGATGTAGTTCGGGGCAGTATGGTGGACAGCTTTGTACGTCAGTGTTAGGATTTTGAATTTTATGCGTTGGACAATCGGAAGCCAGTGGAGGGAATGGCAGAGGGGGGTGGTGGAAACGGAGCGGTTAGTAAGGTGGATGAGTCTGGCTGCAGAATTCAGGATAGACTGAAGCGGGGATAGCCTGTGTTGGGGTAGGCCGGTGAGGAGGGAGTTACAGTAGTCAAGTCGTGATATGATGAGGGAGTGAATGAGTTGCTTTGTAGTTTCTGGAGTTAGGAACGAACGTATTTTGGAGATGTAATCATTTCAATTTGCCATATAAACTTTTTAATTGGAATTACAGCTCCTGTTGTTTTTCAAAACCATCAGAAAAAAAAGAACTTTTTCTTGTAAGATGGCAGCTTGGAAGCCTTCTGTACACTGAACGCCTTCCGAAATCTCAATTCCTGCTTATGTGCTTGGATGCGATTTGTCTTGCAATTTGAGTGGTCAAATCACTAGTGTGAAGCAGGGCTTACAGTGAAGCATGATTTTGTAAACACCAAATGTCATTGCAAATCTTGACATTGGCTTGTAAAAGTAGCAGTGACATCATCACTGAACTATATATATATATATATATTGCCAAAAGTATTGGGCCAGTCCTCCAAATCATTGGATTCAGGTGTTACAATCACCTCCATGACCACAGGTGTATAAAACCATTACCTAGGCATGCAGACTGCTTCTACAAACATTGGTGAAAGAATGGGTCGCTCACTGGACTCTAGAGCAGTGGAGACGTGTTCTCTGGAGTGACCAATCACGCTTCTCTGTGTGGCAATCCGATGGACGTGTCTGGGTTTGGCGGTGGCCAGAAATACAGTACTTGCCTGACTGCATTGTGCCAAGTGTGAAATTTGGTGGAGGGGGGTTACGGTGTGGGGTTGTTTTTCAGGGGTTGGGCTTGGCCCCCTAGTTCCAGTGAAGGGAACTCTTAAGGTGACATTTTGGACAATTTCATGCTCCCAACTTTGTGGGAAGAGTTTGGGGATGGCCCCTTCCTGTTCCAACAAGACTGCCCACCAGTGCACAAAGCAAGGTCCATAAAGACATGGAGGAGCCAGTTTGGGGTGGAGGAACTTGACTGGCCTGCACAGAGTCCTGACCTCAACCCCATAGAACACCTTTGGGATGAATTAGAGTGGAGACTGTGAGCCAGGCCTCCTCCCCCGACATCAATGCCTGACCTGACAAATGTGCTTCTGGAAGAATGGTCCAACCTTCCCATAGACACCCTCCTAAACCTTGTGGACGGCCTTCCCAGAAGAGTTGAAGCTGTTATAGCTGCAAAGGGCGGAGCCAACTCAATATTGAACCCTACGGACTAAGACTGGGGGGCCATTAAAGGTCATGTGTGTGGAAAGGGCGGGGCCAACTCGTTAGAGCTTACAATCTAGGATATATATATATATATATATATATATATATATGAATGAGACTGTGATCTCTCTACATTGCCAAGAAACCAGCCTACTAATCCCACTCTATACAGACCAGGGGCGGACTGACAACTCATGGGGCCCCCGGGCAATAGGGGATCATGGGGCCCCTGTGTCCTTGCCCAAACTCAAAACAGCCTATGAAAAAGGTACCAGGGGCATCTCATAGGGCCCCCCACTGACCCCGGGCCCTCGGGCAGTGCCGAGTTTCCAAATGGTCAGTCCGCCCCTGATACAGACTATATCCAATACTGATTAGCACTTTATTTTTCCTAGGTATTCATTGCTGTCTATATATACCCCACTAGGGTATAATCACTGTATTTGTCCTGGTGGCCATTGTCCAAACATTCACAGTTGTCACTAGAACAGGAGGGGGCGGAGACAAGACCAGCCACCCTGCACAAGCAGAGAGAGCAGCACTGAGAGGTCTTTATTGCAGGAAGCCTCACACCGGATTACTGCACAGATCTGGAAGAAATACACCATGTACACCGAGATTCAAGGAAGAATGAATGTGAAAAATGTATTTAGACAATATTCGCTTATCCCGGAGTTCAGTTTCAATGCACAACCGACAGACTGTATCATATTTGCCATTTTTATATTTTTTGCATCGTTCCAGTTTTGACTGCTGTTGAATTCAGATGAAATGCATCATTGATAAAAATGAAAGCTTAACCTCCTCGGCGGTATGATTCTTTCCGATTTTTTGTGCTGAAAGCGGTACCATTTTTTTGCATGGAAATATGTAGTTTTTTTTATTGTAGGCTGTAATTTTTAGGAATAACTCACTGAAATCTGTCCGAACAAGAGTCCATTAAACATCCCGGGTATGATAAAATTTGAAACACGAAATCATAAATTATAATTTAATAAATAATCATAAAAAATAATAATATAATAATAATAAATTTAATTCAATAATATAATCAAACCAAAAACACTGAAATGTGAAATACAGAGGCAAATTCGCACATCGCTGAGCAAAGTCGCAAAATAGTTTTCAGTGTCTGATGACGAATTTACCCCACCAATCATTATCACTCAATTCTGCAAGTGGTTCTGATTTACTATCGCTGTTTTAAAACCGCTTTTGATGTAAAGGGACGCTTTTTGGACGCCATGGACTTTTCTAAGTTTCCAGGCAGAAAGAACATTCAAAATGCAGGCAAGGGACAGGACAAAGCACTCGGGACAAAATGTATGTGAAATGCATTGAAATAGCAATGACAGCAAAAATGAAATTTTTTAAAAAATTCAAATTTCCCGCCGGTTCCGGCGCCCGTACGTCCCGACGCCACAGAGACCGGAACACGGAAGCCGGATGCCGGCATCGGCCGGAGGAGATGGCCGGGGACGCTGCAGGGGACACATCGAGGGAGCGAAGGACAAGGTAAGTGCTGCAGGGACCCCCAGAGCAGCTCGGGGTTACCGCTTTTGGTATAGAAATTTTACCCCGAGCTACACTCGGAAACACCGCTAAGGAGGTTAAGTGCACATATTATTATTATTATACAGGATTTATATATTATTATTATTATTATTATTATTATTATTATACAGGATTTACGGCGCCAACGGTTTGCTCAGCGCTATACAATATAACGGGAGACAATACAGTTCAATACAAGAGGGATAGGAGGGCCCTGATCCTCGGAGCTTACAATCTAGGAATCTTGATATCACGTACGCCTACCAGTACCCCACTAATGACGGCTTGCTGTATACGGTGTCATTCTGGAGTCAGGACCTTTTGCTCATACATATATACTTCAATAGATGACAGTAAATGATGGATCCCCTTTAAAAGAACTTGACATTTTCCGGCTGACAGCTCACCTTCCTTTAATGGCACACGTCCATTTTTCCAAGAAAAAAAAAAAAAGAAAATCCGACGGTGGGTCAGTAAGAGTAGTTCAAGACCCAGGGCATGGGCACCGTCTCGAGCCGCCGCGCGTTAAGAGCCAACTGACATTTTCCGCTTTTTTTTTGTAACAAGCCCTCCAATAGGTCAACGCTCCACAAAATCTCATGCAAGCCATTACACAGTCTGAACTCCAGCATGGCAATACAATTGCAGTGCAACTGTTCACAGCGAGAGACAAAGGTCACGGCACTGTGTACGCAAGCAAGCTGTGACCGCAATAGCAATCCCAATCTCGCCCTCTTGCATTTAAAAAAATAAATAAATAAAACTGTCATGGCCAGAAACAAACAGCCGTGTCCGTCTTTTTTTTTTTTTCTGCGTCGGCCCCCGGAATACCATTTTAAAAGCAAGGATTGTTTTGTTTTTTTGTTTTTTTTAAGTCCTGTTGCTCCAGACTAATCCACAGTTTGAATTCTTTTTTTTGCATTTTGTTCAGCACAGCTGATGCCATTTATTGAACTTTCTCTGCCTAGAGAAAATAGACAAGTGTAGAACGATCCTCATGGAGGACAATCTAAAGATTTCACTTTGCAGCAGATGAAATGAAAGTATTAACCTCCCTAGCGGTCTGATTATGTCCATATTTCTGTGCTCAAAGTGGTACCATTATTTTGCATGGAAATATGTATTTTTTTTATTGTAGGTCTGTAATTCTTAGGAATAACTCACTGAAATCTGTCCGAACAAGAGTCTAGTAAACATCCCGGGGAGGATAAAATTTGAAACACGAAATCATAAATTATAATTTAACTTCCCTAGCGGTCTGATTATGTCCATATTTCTGTGCTCAAAGCGGTAAATTTTTTTGCATGGAAATATGTTTTTTTTTTTTTGTAGGCCTGTAATTCTTAGGAATAACTCACTGAAATCTGTCTGAACAAGAGTCTAGTAAACATCCCGGGGATGATAAAATTTGAAACACGAAATCATAAATTATAATTTAATAAATAATCATAAAAAATAATAATATAATAATAAATTTAATTCAATAATATAATCAAACCAAAAACACTGAAATTTGAAATATAGCGCCAAGTTCGCACATCACTGAGGAAAGTCGCAGAATCGTTTTCAGTGTGATAGTAAAGTGATAGTAAACTGGTCTATGGTACTATTACCTACAGTCAGGTATGCGTATAATAAAGCTTACCTGTAGGTAAAATGAATATCTCCTAAACATGCGCCATTTAGGAGATATTCTATTGAGCGGCAGCCTGTGACGTCAGCTGCGCATGCGCTCTGAAGGAACGGAAGCTTCGGAGCTCTGTGCTGTGGCAGCGACTCCAACATGGGAGTGACGTCATCGCGGCTCAGCCGTTCAAACGTCAGGAGCCCATGGACCCAGATGGAAGACCAGGTGAAGAGGGAACAGCGGTGACAGCTCGCCGCTGGAGAGCTTTGTTTTAAGGTAAGTCTCTCATAATGTGCTAGTATGGAAAGCAAATGAGCACATTATAACATTGCCTTGCAGGGGGAAATCTTTTTCTTTTTCTTTTAACCTCCCTAGCAGTCTGATTATGTCCATATTTCTGTGCTCAAAGTGGTACCATTATTTTGCATGGAAATATGTATTTTTTTTATTGTAGGTCTGTAATTCTTAGGAATAACTCACTGAAATCTGTCCGAACAAGAGTCTAGTAACCATCCCGGGTATGTTACAATTTGAAACACTAAATCATAAATTATAATTTAATAAAAAATCATAAAAAAATAATAATATAATAATAATACATTTAATTCAAACCAAAAACACTGAAATGTGAAATATAGCGCCAAGTTCGCACATCACTGAGCAAAGTCGCAGAATCGTTTTCAGTGTCTGATGAGGAAATTCCCCCACGAATCATTATCACTCAATTCTGCAAGTGGTTCTGATTTACTATCGCTGTTCTCTAGCCGGTCTAAAACCGCTTTTGACCTAAAGGGACGCTTTTTGGACGCCATGGACGTTTCTCAGTTTCCAGGCAGAAAGAACAGTAAAAATGCAGGCAGGGCGCCGGACAAAGCACTCGGGACAAAATGTATGTGAAATGGTTTGATACAGGAATGTTATACTATGTGATTTTAGTGTATTGAGTGAATGTCACTTTTTGTCATTTTCAAATTTTACGCCAGTTCCGTCCCCCGTACGTCCTGATGCTCACAGAGGACGGAACCTGGAATACGGATGCGGGCATCCACCGGAGGATATTACAGGGGACACTGCAGGAGGGACATCGCGGGAGCGCAGGACAAGGTAAGTGCAAAACAGATCCCGGAGCAGAGCCGCATGGTATTCCTGAGTGTAGCTTGGAGTTTCCGCATGTGGTACTGAAACTTTACCCCGAGCTACACTCGGGAATACCGCCAGGGAGGCTACGGTCCAAGGCCAGGCAAATTTTTTTTTTTTGCAGGTGCCCAAAGTGGACCTTTCCCCTAAAAAAAAGCAAAAATTCCCTGCAGCTTGGAACTCTGCCTGCTGTGATCAAATCATCTAGAATTTATTTTGTGGTATAGGAGTGGTGAACCATTTGGTGATTTGTTGTAGCATTATATGGAGTTTGTGGTACATGGTGTCCTGCTGGACCCTTGAAGGTGATCACTAAAAAAAAAATTAAAAAAATTGAAAGATGGAAGGGTCACACTAGTTCGTAAATCCATAAAAGGTTTTTTTATGATATCTTTTATTAAATGTTCCAATACAAAAAACAAAAGGGAACAACCTTGTACTCGTACAATTCACATATACACAAATTCCATTTTACATTACCTATTCCCCTGCCCTACCCATCCTACCACCATCACCCCTTCCAGTTACCCCTGTCCATATCCTATTTCCTAGTTTCTATTTCCTCTCATGTTTATCTGTCTATATCCTTGTCCCTTCCCTCCAACCTCCACTCTCTCTTTCAAATACTCCATCGTACACTCTCTAGACTTTTCACCTTAAACTCCAACCAATTCCAGATACAGTTGCAAGAAAAAGTATGTGAACCCCTTGGGATTACGTGGAGTTTTGCATAAATTGGGCATAAAATGTGCTCTGAACGTCATCTAAGTCACAACAATAGAAGAACACAGTCTGCTGAACATAATACTACACAAACATTAGATGTTGCCATGGTTTAATTGCACATAACATGTAAACATTCACAGTGCAGGGAGGAAAAAGTATGTGAACCTTTGGACTTAATAACAGGTTGACCCTCCTTTGGCAGCAATAACCTCAACCAAAGGTGACGATCTGGAGTCATTTTGGACCACTCCTCTTCACAAAACTGTTTCAGTGTAGCAATATTCTTGGGATGTCTGGTGTGAATCGCTCTCTTAAGGTCATGCCACAGCATTTCAATTGGGTTATTATTATTATTACTACGAGTTTATATAGCGCCAAAGGGTTTGCTCAGCGCTGTACAATAGGGGGGACAATACATGGCACAGTACAACAACAACAAACAACGTACGAGGGGTAAGAGGGCCCTACTCTTACGAGCTTACAATCTAGGAGGGAGGGGGTAAAGGTACAGTAGGAAGTGGCTGAGGGGGATGAAGTGGTGGGAGGAATGAGGGAGGATGGCCGTTAGGTGAGGGTGGGGTAGGCTTCCCTGAAGAGATGGGTTTTGAGGGAGCGCCTGAATGTGAATAGGGAAGGCGACAGTCTGATGGATTGGGGCAGTGAGTTCCAGAGGATGGGGGAGGACCTGGAGAAGTCCTGCACTCGTGCATGGGAGGAGGAGACCAGGGAGCAGGATAGAAGGAGGTCCTGTGAGGAGCGAAGGGTACGGGTAGGGTGGTACTTGGTGATCAGGTTGGTGAGGTAGTCAGGGGCAGTGTTGTGAACGGCTTTGTAGGTCAGGGTTAGGAGTTTAAATTTGATGCGTTGGGCAATCGGGAGCCAGTGGAGGGAGAGGCAGAGGGGGGTGGCAGAGGTGGAGCGGGTGGTGAGGTGGATGAGTCTGGCAGCTGAGTTCAGGATGGTCTGGAGCGGGGAGAGCCTGCACTTGGGTAGGCCAGTGAGGAGGGAGTTGCAGTAGTCAAGGCGTGAGATGATGAGGGAGTGTACTAGAAGTTTGGTGGTGTCTGGGGTGAGGAAGGATATTTGTTGCATAGTTTGCTTGAGAGGGTATATACCAGTGTGCAGAGGGTCCTTCAGAATTTCTAGAGTTAATGTGGTTACACCCCTTTAGCACCTGATGGATAAATGCATGCACTAGCTGTATGGATTTGAGCACAGGGATCTCTTGTTTGTTGTATTGTTGGGTCAGTAGCCAGACCTGAACCTTGTAGCTCTCCCCATTGTGTCTTTTCCCCTATGTTAGCATTGTGTCCACAGTAGCACTTGCGTAGGCAGGGCAGAGTAGGACTGGCCATAGAGGGATTACTTTGACGCAGTTGGCCAGCTTAAACATGTATTGCAATATGTGTGAACCAAATATCCCTATTTGTTGCATAGTTTGCTTGAGAGGGTATATACCAGTGTGCAGAGGGTCCTTCAGAATTTCTAGAGTTAATGTGGTTACACCCCTTTAGCACCTGATGGATAAATGCATGCACTAGCTGTATGGATTTGAGCACAGGGATCTCTTGTTTGTTGTATTGTTGGGTCAGTAGCCAGACCTGAACCTTGTAGCTCTCCCCATTGTGTCTTTTCCCCTATGTTAGCATTGTGTCCACAGTAGCACTTGCGTAGGCAGGGCAGAGTAGGACTGGCCATAGAGGGATTACTTTGACGCAGTTGGCCAGCTTAAACATGTATTGCAATATGTGTGAACCAAATATCCCTATTTGTTGCATAGTTTGCTTGAAAGGGTATATACCAGTGTGCAGAGGGTCCTTCAGAATTTCTGGGGTGAGGAAGGAGCGTATCTTGGCAATGTTGCGAAGATGGAGCCTGCATGTGTTTGTGAGTGATTTGACATGCTGGAGGTTGGAGGGAGAGGTTCGCGTCAAGAATGACACCAAGGACTTTGGCTTGCGGGGCGGGAGTGATAGTGGAGTTGTTGGTGATGATGGATAGGAAGGAAGGGGGGGGGGGTGTTGGCAGGGGGAAAGATGAGGAGCTCGGTTTTGGAGAGGTTGAGCTTGAGTTGAGGTCAGGACTCTGACTGGGCCACTCCAGAAGGCGTATTCTGTGCTGTTGCAGCCATTGTTTTGTTGAATTACTTGTATGCTTTGGGTCATTGTCCTGTTGCATCACCCATCCTCTGCGGAGCTTCAGTTGGCGGACAGATGGTCGTACGTTTTCCTGCAAAATGTCTTGATAAACTCTGGAATTCATTTTCCCATCAATGACAACAATCCGTCCAGGCCCTGAGGCAGCAAAGCAGCCCCAAACCATGATGCTCCCTCCGCCATGTTTCACAGTGGGGATGAGGATTTGATGTTGGTGTGCTGTGCCTTTTTTTCTCCACACATAGTGTTGTGTGTTCTTCCCAAACAACTCAATCTTGGTTTCATCTGTCCACAGTATATTTTGCCAGTAGTGCTGTGGAACATCCAGGTGCTCTTTTGCAAACTTCAAACGTGCTGCAATCTTCTTTTTGGACAGCAATGGCTTCCTCCGTGGTGTCCTCCCATGTACTCCATTCTTGTTTAATGTTTTCCTTATTGTAGATGTGTCAACAAAAATGTTAGCATGTGCCAGAGATTTCTGTAGGTCTTTAGCTGACACTCTGGGATTCTTCTTTACCTCATGCAGCATTCTGCGCTGTGCTCTTGCAGTCATTTTTACAGGACGACCAAGCCTAGGGAGAGTAGCAACAGTGCTAAACTTTCTCCATTTGTAGACAGTCTGTCTTACCGTGGACACATGAACATCAAGGCTCAAGGAGATACTTTTGTAACCCTTTCCAGCTTCATGCAAGTCAACAATTCTTGATCGTAGGTCTTCTGAGAGCTCTTTTCTGCGAGGCATGGTTCACATCAGACAGTGCTTCTTGAAACCAGTAAACCCAAAACAGGTGTGTGTTTTTTAAGGGCAGGACAGCTGTCAGCAACACATCCAATATCATCACACTGATTGGAGTCAAGGTTGGCTCACTCCTGGCTCCAATTAGCTCTGGGAGAAGTCATTAAGCTAGGGTCTCACATACTTTTTCCTCCCTGCACTGTGAAGGTTTACATGTTATGTGCAATTAAACCATGGCAACATCTAATGTTTGTGTAGTATTATGTTCAGCAGACTGTGTTCTTCTATTGTTGTGACTTAGATGACGTTCAGAGCACATGTTATGCCCAATTCATGCAAAACTCCACGGAATCCCAAGGGGTTCACATACTTTTTCTTGCAACTGTATCTTTTGGATGTTTTAAAGTCTAACCAACTACTCCACGTTTTCGTAAATTGTTCCATTTTATCCTCCTCCATATGATATAATGCCTCTATCCTATATATCTTTTCAACTCTGTTTATCCAATCTTTTATTCTTGGGGACTCTGGGGTTTGCCAAAACTTGGGATTCAGACCTTTAGCCGCACTGATTAAATGATATAATACCTTATTTTTATGCTGTTTCATTGAAAGCCCAAAAGTGTGAAATAAACACACCCACGGGTCTTTCTGTATGGTGATCCCAAATATTTCCTGGATATATTGGATTATTTCCTGCCAATACTCTTGCATTTTAGGGCTTTACCACCATATATGTATATATATTTCCCACAACCTCTCCAACATCTAATTGTTGTTTATGTGCCACACTTGTTAATTTAAATATTTTATTCTTTTGTTGCTCATTCAATTCTGTTCCAAGCTCCTTTTCCCATTTCTCCAAGAACAGGGGAGGATTGGCTCCTTCCATATCCATAAGGATCTTAAAAATCCTAGAGGTAGCTTATTTTGGAACTGTGTTTACATTCAACAATTTTTTGAATGGGTACAGAACCTCCGACGTCCTCAGTGGTTGTGGGAGTGTTGAAACAAAATGACCTAACTGACAGCACTGCCACTTAAAAAACAAATATATATATATATATAGATATAGATATATAAATTAAATATTAAACATATATATGTATATATACATTATATATGTATATATACAAATATATATTTATTAAATATATATATATATATATATATATATATATATATTTATTTTATTTTAAATTTTTTTTTTTTTGGAGAGTTTTTTGGCGTGGGGTGTGTTGAGGGTAGTTAAACGCTAACTTCACCTTTCTTAGGGCTCGTTCACACTTGACTTTTTTTCCAACTCTTGCCAAACGCTGCTATAGCATTTGACAAGCGTTGGTCCGGCGTTTGTGAAGCGTTTTGCGTGGTTTTGCGGCGGTTGGTAGGTGCCCCACAAACGCCTATAATGAAGTTTAAATGGTGTTAACGCTGCTGGCCATGATTCATGGCCGGGACCTGCTGATCGGCTGTGTCCAATCACAGCCCAGAGCCCTCTGTTGACAATCAACACAGAGCTCTGTACACAGGGGAGATTTCTGGTAAAAAGCAACACACATTACTACTTGTTAAGTGCACACTTAACCCCTGCCCAGCCAGTGTCAATAGTACAGTGACAGTGTATACTATTATCACTGATCACTGTATTTTTGTCACTGGTGGTATCAGTTAGTAAGTTCCCACTCAGTGTCAGTTAGTGTCAGATTGCCCACCACACTATCACAGTCTCACTATAAGTCGCTGATCACCACCATTAGTAGTATAAAAATAAAAATCCAGTATATTCTGTATACCATAGTTTGTATGCATGTTAACTTTCATGCAAACCAATCCATACACACTTATTGTGATTTTATTTACCAAGACAAGTAACAGAATATTTTTTGAAAAAAAAAAAATGATTGTATAAAATTTTTTATTGGATATGATTTATAGCAGAAAGTAAAAAATATTGGGTTTTTTTTCAAAATTTTTGGTCTATTTCCATTTATATAACAAAAAATAAAAATCCCACAGCCTCTTGGGATGTGTTACTGCTTGGTGGGATGCGGCCAAGCTTACAAAATCTAGCCTAGGCAAGAATTGCAGAAGTGAATGGGGGTACCTGTCATACAACGGTACCCCTCCTCCAAAAAAAATTTAAAAGAGGGAGAAGTGGATGAACAGTACTTTAGCTTTTCAGTGAAGGCTCACTTTAAATTTGTGATCAAACAGCGGTGATCAAATACCCCCTAAAGAAAGCTCTAATGGTTTAAAATTAGTTTGAAATGAAATGACTGCGCAATTACCACTTAAAGTAGCGCAGTACTAAACAATAAAAAATGGCCTGGTCATGAAGGGGATAAAGTGGTAAATAAGTTATTAATTAATTAACTACATGTAAATTAAATACAATAATTACTATTAAAAAAATATTTAAATAAAATAAAATTAAATGGCATTAGTAAATCGATTTGACTGTTGGGCTGCACAATTTTTTGGAATATTTTGAATATTTGACAGAAGCTGAAAAATCTAAATTGGCGAGAACAAGTATGTTAATCTTTATTTATAACACAACGAAATATATAAATATAAAGGCTAGATACAGTTATCTAGAACTTTTATTAATACTATTCAAAAAATATTTAAATAAAATAAAAATTAAAATCGATTTGACTGTTGGGCTGCACAATTTTTTGGATATTTTGAATATTTGACAGAAGCTGAAAATCTAAATTGGCGAGAACAAGTGTGTTAATCTTTATTTATAACACAACAAAATATATAAATATTAAGGCTGGATACAGTTATCTAGAACTTTTATTAATACTATTAAAAAAATATTTAAATAAAATAAAAATTAAAATCGATTTGACTGTTGGGCTGCACAATTTTTGGGATATTTTGAATATTTGACAGAAACTGAAAAATCTAAATTGGCGAGAACAAGTGTGTTAATCTTTATTTATAACACAACGAAATATATAAATATAAAGGCTAGATACAGTTATCTAGAACTTTTATTAATACTATTAAAAAAATATTTAAATAAAATAAAAATTAAAATCGATTTGACTGTTGGGCTGCACAATTTTTTGGAATATTTTGAATATTTGACAGAAGCTGAAAAATCTAAATTGGCGAGAACAAGTGTGTTAATCTTTATTTATAACACAACGAAATATATAAATATACAGGCTAGATACAGTTATCTAGAACTTTTATTAATACTATTAAAAAAATATTTAAATAAAATAAAAATTAAAATCGATTTGACTGTTGGGCTGCACAATTTTTGGGATATTTTGAATATTTGACAGAAGCTGAAAAATCTAAATTGGCGAGAACAAGTGTGTTAATCTTTATTTATAACACAACAAAATATATAAATATTAAGGCTGGATACAGTTATCTAGAACTTTTATTAATACTAATAAAAAAATATTTAAATAAAATAAAAATTAAAATCGATTTGACTGTTGGGCTGCACAATTTTTGGGATATTTTGAATATTTGACAGAAGCTGAAAAATCTAAATTGGCGAGAACAAGTGTGGTAATCTTTATTTATAACAAAACTAAATATATAAATATTAAGGCTGGATACAGTTATCTAGAACTTTTATTAATACTATTAAAAAAATATTTAAATAAAATAAAAATTAAAATCGATTTGACTGTTGGGCTGCACAATTTTTGGGATATTTTGAATATTTGACAGAAGCTGAAAAATCTAAATTGGCGAGAACAAGTGTGTTAATCTTTATTTATAACACAACAAAATAGATAAATATTAAGGCTGGATACAGTTATCTAGAACTTTTATTAATACTATTAAAAAAATATTTAAATAAAATAAAAATTAAAATCGATTTGACTGTTGGGCTGCACAATTTTTGGGATATTTTGAATATTTGTCAGAAGCTGAAAAATCTAAATTGGCGAGAACAAGTGTGTTAATCTTTATTTATAACAAAACTAAATATATAAATATTAAGGCTGGATACAGTTATCTAGAACTTTTATTAATACTATTAAAAAAATATTTAAATAAAATAAAAATTAAAATCGATTTGACTGTTGGGCTGCACAATTTTTGGGATATTTTGAATATTTGACAGAAGCTGAAAAATCTAAATTGGCGAGAACAAGTGTGGTAATCTTTATTTATAACAAAACTAAATATATAAATATTAAGGCTGGATACAGTTATCTAGAACTTTTATTAATACTATTAAAAAAATATTTAAATAAAATAAAATTAAAATCGATTTGACTGTTGGGCTGCACAATTTTTGGGATATTTTGAATATTTGACAGAAGCTGAAAAATCTAAATTGGCGAGAACAAGTGTGTTAATCTTTATTTATAACACAACTAAATATATAAATATTAAGGCTAGATACAGTTATCTAGAACTTTTATTAATACTATTAAAAAAATATTTAAATAAAATAAAAATTAAAATCGATTTGACTGTTGGGCTGCACAATTTTTGGGATATTTTGAATATTTGACAGAAGCTGAAAAATCTAAATTGGCGAGAACAAGTGTGTTAATCTTTATTTATAACACAACGAAATATATAAATATTAAGGCTGGATACAGTTATCTAGAACTTTTATTAATACTATTAAAAAAAGATTTAAATAAAATAAAATTAAAATCGATTTGACTGTTGGGCTGCACAATTTTTGGGATATTTTGAATATTTGACAGAAGCTGAAAAATCTAAATTGGCGAGAACAAGTGTGTTAATCTTTATTTATAACACAACTAAATATAAATATAAAAGTTCTAGATAACTGTATCCAGCCTTAATATTTATATATTTAGTTGTGTTATAAATAAAGATTAACACACTTGTTCTCGCCAATTTAGATTTTTCAGCTTCTCTCAAATATTCAAAATATCCCAAAAATTGTGCAGCCCAACAGTCAAATCGATTTTAATTTTATTTTATTTAAATATTTTTTTAATAGTATTAATAAAAATTCTAGATAACTGTATCCAGCCTCAATATTTAAATATCCCAAAAATTGTGCAGCACAATAGTCAAATCGATTTACTAACTAACTAAAATCTAAATTGGCGAGAACAAGTGTGTTAATCTTTATTTATAACAAAACTAAATATATAAATATTAAGGCTAGATACAGTTATCTAGAACTTTTATACAAATAAAAATAATAAATAAAAAAAAAAAGGTGCAGTATCTCCCTAAAAAAATTAAGAAAGGAGAACTTTCTTTTAAAGTTATTTTCTGTTCAGTTTTTTTTCCGGCTGCATGAGAATTTTTAACCTAATAATGAATTTAAAGCTTTTACCAATAATGAGATTACCTCCATCTTCTCTTCCCTATTTAATAAATCAACCAAATGTTTTTGGATCAGTTTAATCTGATTGGGCGTTTAAGGGAGCTTTTTTAAATTATACTTCCAGAGGAAGGACAGATAGATGTTATTCATAGTACTCCAGCAAGGCATTTCAAAAGCACCGACATGAGAAATGGATTATATTTAATTGCCTTTATTGGCTTTAAGGAAGCACAGATATGGGAAACACACCGGCCCCGTACAGTCAGTAGTAAGGTCAGATATTCTTTTTATTAAAGGATTCCTGCTTCCATTTCCCACTAAAGGACGCCATGAATTAAGTTTTCCAGTAGTGCTCGTGAAATGTTATCTCGTGTAGCTTAGACATTTATAGGAAGTGTTTAATATAAAAGCTAGCAGCAGAGCCCCATGAAAACTGATCCTCCTCAAATGTTCAGGACTCCAGAATTCATGCAGATGGTTCCCCCCATGAGCTGAGGTTTAGTAAGATTCCCATCAGGGCCGGTGCTTCCACTAGGCAAACTATGCAGCCACCTAGGGCACACTGTCACCTAGGGGCGCCTGGGCGCAGCGCAAGCTGGCACTCTCACTGTATGAATGATCCTTCAGCTGAGGGGAGGGGTCAGCTGAGGGGAGGAAGATGCCCAGTTTCTGGAGCCAGTGTCGCAGCTGAGCTGCCACTCCTTTCAGTGTTCCTCTCAGACTCAGTCCCTTACTACGGCAGCTGTTGATCACTGTAGAGTTCCAGCCCTTCTCTTCCCATTCATCAGCGTAGCAGCACTGAAGAACGGTAATGTCTGACTCTGATGTCTCGTGTCTGTGTGAGTGTGACCCGGCCAGCAGGACATTCATCACATGTGCAATGTGTCAGTGAGTGATGACATCATCACGATCCCACAGCCTACTCTTCTAGTGCCTGCTGATCTGTGTCAGTGCTGGTGTGTTGTGTCGGATCTGTCACTGTGTAGGTTCAGGTTTTCTCGCTGTGTGTGGACCGGGCTGCCTGCTGTCACAGTGGGGGCAGCTGTATATAGAGGAATTTATTTCTCCATGTTCCTCCTGCAGCCGCTGAATGCCTGCAGGAGGGAGAGGAGGAGAAATGGGCATTCAGCGGCAGGAGGAACATGGAGGGATTGATTCTTCTACAGGCAGCCGCTCCCGCCAATCCTCCTATACAGCTTCTTTCTGGTGGCCCCCCATGTTCTCTGCCCCTCCCCCGTGCTCTCCAGTGGCCCCCCATGTTCTCTGCCCCCCTCCTCGTGCTCCTTGGCGGCTCTCCTGTGGCCCCCCTGAGGTCTTTTTCATCCCCACCTCTCCTCCCATGCAACGCTGCCAACTTCTGCGGGGAATGCTGTCAGGATGGAGAGTGGAGATCAATATCGATCGCTAACTCCGTCCATTCATAGCTGAAGTGTAGTAAACTGTGTTTACTATACTTCAGCTTGTGAATGGAAGCGAAGCTCTGTACAGAGATATCCCTGCCCATTCATCATGTGCAACTGAGGCTGAAGAGAAGGAGATTGAGGGCTGTGTTTTCAATTTCCTCTCGCTGTCCCAAAAGTGAAACATCAGAGGTCTGTTTAGATCCCTGATATCTCACCAAAGCCAAATAAAAATTTGCAAAGAATAATTTAAAAATAATATTGCAAAAAAAATAAATAAATGGTAAAAACAAAAATAAAAAAAATACTGACACCGGTGGTGGAACTACCAGGGTCACAAAGGTCGCACTTGCTCCTGACCCTGGTGTTCCGCCACCAGGTTCGGAGGGAAGGGCCCTGGCAAGGGGTCAGTGGGGCCCATCATGATTTCCTGAAGGTTCTAGTTATGCCCAGGGAGGTGGATAAGGGGGTACCATCAGTCCTCCTGTACGGGGCCCAGGCCAGCAAGGGGGCCCAGGCAGCTGGGTGAATTGGATGTGGGCAGGGAGGTGATCGGTATGGCGGGGGGGCAATTACTGGAACCGATCCCCTGTATGGCTCTCTCTGCAGCAGTTGAAAGCTGGCTTCCCTCCTCTCCTTCCCACCGGCAGCTGCAAGCATACAATAGGATCCTTCAGGATGGAGAGTGAGGGAAGGGTCTGGTAAATATGTCACATTTACTAGCCCCTTCCTTTCCTGAATGAACACAATGAGCAATTGGTACCAATCAATCACCGTGTTCATTCATAATTGAAGAAAAGTAAACTGTGTTTTTTTGTGGGAATGGGGGGGGGGGGTTGTCAGGTTGGTTGTATGGGGCCCCATGATTTGGAGGGCCCTGTCAGGTTGGCTGTATGGGGCCCCGTGGTTTGGAAGGCCCTGTCAGGTTGGCTGTATGGGGCCCTGTGGTTTGGAGGGCCCTGTCAGGTTGGCTGTATGGGGCCCCGTGGTTTGGAAGGCCCTGTCAGGTTGGCTGTATGGGGCCTCGTGGTTTGGAGGGCCCTGTCAGGTTGGCTGTATGGAGCCCCATGGTTTGGAGGGCCCTGTCAGGTTGGCTGTATGGAGCCCCGTGGTTTGGAAGGCCCTGTCAGGTTGGCTGTATGGGGCCCCATGGTTTGGAGGGCCCTGTCAGGTTGGCTGTATGGGGCCCCGGGGTTTGGAGGGCCCTGTCAGGTTGGCTGTATGGAGCCCCGTGGTTTGGAAGGCCCTGTCAGGTTGGCTGTATGGGGCCCCGTGGTTTGGAGGGCCCTGTCAGGTTGGCTGTATGGGGCCCCGGGGTTTGGAGGGCCCTGTCAGGTTGGCTGTATGGAGCCCCGTGGTTTGGAAGGCCCTGTCTGGTTGGCTGTATGGGGCCCCGTGGTTTCTAACAGCAGCCCTGGTTACGCCACTGGCTCCATTGTTTTCTGTACAGCTTGGACAGTTGGCGAGTGGAAAGCAGAGCAAAATGAAGTAACTCCAGAGGAACTAAAAAAATAACCACAAAGATAAGAAAGTATAAAAGAAGAAAAATATAGTTACTAAAAAAATCAAGTCTTACAAAAAGCGTTCCTTTTTTTGGATGATGTTCCTGTTGCATACCTACTGAATATCATAGCAGTTCATAACTCGAAATTGCTGAACAGACTTTGGCAAGTGTGAGCATAACCTGAGCCCGAACCCTACACCGAGGAGCAGTCCATAATCTGAATAAGCAGATTTCAATGTTATTCTTATTTAATCTTAACAGCAAACATATCGTTTAAATTATGAGTGCCATATATTATCTGCTGAGAACTAAATACAATCCTATTAGTATTGTATCGGTTTTCAGCTAAAATGACACTGCTAAACAAATAATGAAATAAATATTCTTGCTAACTGAACATACCTTGCCTGTAACAATGATTTATGTCTAGAAATATATAGAAATATTTAATAAGGTGCAACACCCAAATTGTAGGGGTGGAAATTAATGTAAGGGAGATGGGGGGGGGCTGTGGATACATAGATTTACTATTACCATAGGATCTTCTTAACTTTTGGAGAGTTCTTCTTTGGATGAAATTGATTCTGAAATGGTAATGGTTGTCAAAATCTGTTGGTATTTAGAGATGTTATCAACTCTTTATAATAAACCAAACGTTAACCCATTAAGTCCTAAAAACTGGATAAGTTAACAATATTACCAAAATGAAGTTACCTTGTGGTGGTAAGTTTAAAATACCTAAGTCCGATGGCCTATCCAAGCCAGCACCCTCTTTGGCCACTATGCTCTGCCCCTGAAATTTAGGAATCCAGAACCTCAGTGACCAAGCTCAATGGCAGGTGGATGAGGAGATTTTTATCTGGAGTCTGATGAGGTTCATTTAAGGGGATGAGCTGCTCCTTGTAAAGACTCTGTTGGTCTTTCAGAAGCTACGAGCCACTCCTGAAGGAGTAGAAAGCCTAGGATCTGTTCTTTTTGTGTCATTGCTGGAGTTTTAGTCCTTTTTATGTCTACGAAGTTGTCCTCCAAGTTGTTTCAGTTCCATTGGGCATTCCATATACCCATAGACCCATCCAAGTTGTTAACCCGTAACCTCCCTAGCGGTCTGATTATGTCCATATTTCTGTGCTCAATGCGGTACATTTTTTTGCATGGAAATATGTATTTTTTTTATTGTAGGCTGTAATTTTTAGGAATAACTCACTGAAATCTGTCTGAACAAGAGTCTAGTAAACATCCCGGGTATGATAAAATTTGAAAAACGAAATCATAAATTATAATTTAATAAATAATCATAAAAAATAATAATATAATAATAATAATAAATTTAATTCAATAATATAATCAAACCAAAAACACCGAAATTTGAAATAGAGCGCCAAGTTCGCACATCGCTGAGCAAAGTCGCAGAATCGTTTTCAGTGTCTGATGAGGAATTTCCCCCACGAATCATTATCACTCAATTCTGCAAGTGGTTCTGATTTACTATCGCTGTTCTCTAGCCGGTCTAAAACCGCTTTTGACCTAAAGGGACACTTTTTGGACGCCATGGACGTTTCTCAGTTTCCAGGCAGAAAGAACAGTAAAAATGCAGGCAGGGCGCCGGACAAAGCACTCGGGACACAATGTATGTGAAATGGTTTGATACAGGAATGTTATACTATGTGATTTTAGTGTATTTAGTGAATGTCACTTTTTCAAATTTTTTTATTTCCCGCCAGTTCCGTCCCCCGTACGTCCCGACGTCTCAGGGAACGGAACCTGGAAGACAGATACCGGCATCGCCCGGAGGACATTGCTGGGGACATTGCAGGGGGGACATCGCGGGAGTGCAGGACAAGGTAAGCGCAGAAAAGATCCCGGAGCAACGCTGCAGTGTATTCCCGACTGTAGCTCGGGGGGGTTACTGCTTGTGGTGCTGAAACTTTACCCCGAGCTACACTCGGGAATACCGCCAGGGGGGTTAATAAAACAACAAAAACTAAGTTTATGTACTGTTTACTGACTGTGGATGCAAGTGTGGAAAATGCATGCATGCATTGTCTGGCTGTGTAGAGCTTAGGAGGACCCAAAAACTCAGTGGCCTTCAAGAGGGCAGCAAGGAAGCAAGCTGTGGGTCTAATAAACAAACTGGTTCCCTAGACAAACTATTGTGTGACTGGTGTGTGTAATGGATGCTTAGAGATTTTTGGACTCTTTCCTCCTACTGTGTGTAACTGAAGTCCCGTCCTATGATTGAAGCAAATCTCCCCTTCCCTGCCAGTTACTGGGTGGAGCAGTTCTGCAGAAGCTGGGTAGAGAAAGGCCTGCCATGTGTGCTGGTCTTGCAGAAGCTACGAGCCACTCCTGAAGGAGTAGAGAGCCTAGGATCTGTTCTTTTTGTGTCTTTGCTGGATTTTTAGTCCTTTTTATGCCTAAGAAGTTGTCCTTCAAGTTGTTTCAGTTCCATTGGGCATCCCATATATCCATAGACCCCATCCAAGTTGTTAACTCTTAATAAAGCAACAAAAACTAAGTTCATGGACTTTTTACTGACTGTGGATGCAAGTGTGGAAAATGCATGTTGTCTGGCTGTGTAGAGCTTAGGAGGACCCAAAAACTCAGTGGCCTTCAAGAGGGCAGCAAGGAAGCAAGCTGTGGGTCTAATAAATAAACCGGTCCTCTAGACAAACTATTGTGTGACTGGTGTGTGTAATGGATGCTTAGAGATTTTTGGACTCATTCCTCCTACTGTGTGTAACTGAAGTCCCGTCCTATGATTGAAGCAAATCTCCCCTTCCCTGCCAGTTACTGGGTGGAGCAGTTCTGCAGAAGCTGGGTAGAAAGAGGCCTGCCATGTGAGTGACAAAAAAATTCTCCTCTCTTAGCAGACACACAGTCTTGGTCATATGTCCCCCCCCCAGGTGTCAGGGAGAGAGGAGCCAGACACACAAGGAGGTGCAATTAAAGGTAGGTGTAAGGGACCACCCGACAGCACCTCTATCAGTCCCCTGATAGAGCCTCTCCAGAGTGCGGAGTCTAAGTTCCGGAGCACTTGTTCACCAGGGCCCCTGATGGTGGGGATGGACTTGGAGCGCTCCGGGACCAGGTCGCAGCTACCAGATATCTCTATCAGTGGTAGAGGAGTCTGCCGGAGGCTCCTGCAGGGTGAGAGTCTGATGTGAGGGGACCTGGGGATCCCTGAGGGATGGATGGATGGATGGAGGAATGAGCAAGGGCAGAGTCAAACAAGCCGTGTCAGTAGCCGGGGGGTCGGTGCGGTACAAAACAGTAGGCAAAGAATGGTCGGGTCACACGCTGGGTCAATAACAGGAGATCAAATCTAAAGGGGAACATCCAGGAGCAGAGTCAGGCAAGCCAAGGGGTCAGGACAGGAGAAGGCAGCTAGGTCAGACAATCCGGATCAAAGTACTCACAACACAGGTAACAGGATATGCAGAAAGACCATTCGGCAACAAGTGACAGCACTGGGCGCTTTAAATATCGCGCCCTGCGCTGTCATTGGTGCCAATCGCGCATTCACGCCCGCCAGTGTGCATGCGTGAACTCCGTTGTCGCGGTGGACTGAGTCCTAGCGCCCGAATCCCCGCATGAGACGGTCTACTGTGCATGCGTCGGAACCAGCGCCGCGGCAATCTCTGACAGTAGGTTTATTAATTTAAAAATAAGACAAGAGTCTATGCAAGTCCAACAGCGGAAATCGTAGCCAAAGCCGGGGTCAAGAGCCAGGAAGAATCGTCGCCAGAGCCGGGATCAGCAGCCAGGAAGAATGGTCGCCAGAGCCGGGATCAGGAGCCAGGAAGAATCGTCACCAGAGACGGGATCAGGAGCCAGGAGGAGTCTTAGCCAAAGCCGAGTCGGTATCCAGGAAAGCAATGAGTAGCTAAACAGGAGCTTGCTACTGTGCAACAGACAGGGCACGAATGCATTGGACAGCCACAAACAGCAGACTTATATGTGATAAGCCGCCACCTCCTGGGGGAGGAGCCGCAGAGAGCTGAAAGCATAAAGGATCCCACAATGCTTTGCAGACACCTAAGATGGATGCCAGCACATGGAGCAGCACAAGGTCTGAGGAAAGGTAGGACCTTGACACCAGGAGAGAGAATCATCACTTGTTCCCCTCTTCTGGGAGGAACACAGGGCCATGATCCCCCAGAATTTCTTGAGGTGAAAGACTTTCTTGAGAAGGGCCGCCAAAACACATTAGTTTTGTTGCAAACTTTATCTAATCTTACCTTGAAATAAATCTGCCTGGATGAATCATGGCATGGCACTTCAGCCTTAGATTCCCACAGCTACAAACCAAGGAGGAAGTGGAAGTCTTATGGCATGCCAGCCTTAAGAATCCAGACAATCTAATCATATACCCCTTTGCCCCCTATAACATTAGGATAATAATAAGATTTCAGTGCTATCGTTCCAAAACTCTATGTTTGATCTGCTGACCATGACATGTTACCCTGCGTTTGAGAAGTTTAGTAAAAGTTCCTCAGCAAGAAGAGAATGGTCTGTGTGTCACATTAATCCAGAAGTGCTATAAAAGTACCTGTGAGGGTGGGAGGTGACATGTATGTGCTTAGGGAAATGGAAGAGGATCAAGAGACATTAGCACCATAAGATTGGAGGGTACGGGTCAATGTTCTCACGGCCCATTGGTGGGATTCTTGGAAGATCCACTGAACCTGTGAGTATAAATTGGGACAATGGGCCAGGACCAGGAGTGCGGCTAGCCAGTGTCCTGTACTCTTGGCCTTTGTCTAGACCAAGGTTTCTCAACCAGGGTTCCATGTAACCCTAGGGCTCCTCAGGAGGTTTCTTGAGCAATTTCTGCCTCTCAAATAAGTCCCCACTGACCTCATTGAATGTTTTACCTATCTGTAAGGGACTAATTCTTCCCGTGACCACAATGATTAGGAACATTCTTCCCACTGACCATCACGCTAATGTATCATGAGTTGTAGATATAGTACTTTTTATCAGGGGTTCCCTGAGAGTGGAAAGTTATTTCAAGGGATCCTCCATGTTAAAAAGATTGAGAAAGGCTGGTCTAGAGTCTGAAGGATCTACTGTGAGAGAGAGCCGGTTCACTTCCCCAGCCCTGGTCATCTTCCCCGAACCTTGAAGATTAAGTCACCTGGAAAAAGTTGTAGGGATGGTGCAAATACCTTGTACTCCTTATAGGCTTGGGTTTGCCCCAAAGAGACCAACTTCTGGAACTGACCTCTGCTGGATGTCACAACTACACAGACTCACCTCTGCATGTATGCCGGGACAGCACATAGCCTAGTTAGAATTACGGACTAGGGACTTAGGAAACTGGACTGTTTTGTTGAAGTTGTGTTGGACTTTTGTACTCTTGCACTTTATTCAGTAAAGCATTGAAACTTTGCCTTTTGCCTGGTCTGATGTTACTCAAAAGTGGTGTAATACAAGTAACTGGCACAACTTTGCTCCTAGTCTACAGCCTGTGTCACTAGCACATGGGGTATGAAGAGTTAATATGCTAAGAGTCACCTTAATGCAAGTTACGCATGTGGTTGCCACTAGTAATGAAGGTACAGTCAGCAAGCAAGAGGTAGAGTATACCTGTTATAGATAACATTGCCTCTTGCCATAAGGGAGATGTTGCCAGCACTTCCATCTCTCTTAGCAACTGGAGCTGAACTGCTCTGCAGAGGTCTCCATCCTGTATAGTGGTACGGAAACTTAGAAGTTAAAGTCAAGTGCACATTTGGAACCCATGCTGTGTGCACAGCGGGGTTCCATGCTGCTACCGGAACCTGTAGTGGGACAAGCTAGACAGGTGGCTGTGGTCAGTGTCCAGCACAGTCCGCCTAATTGCAAGCTACAGCAGGAAGTAATACATTTTTAGAGGAACCCAAGAATAACTGAAGAACGGTTGTTGTGCAAGTGTACATGGTGTACGTTCATCTCTAAGAGTAGAGGCCCTCATTAAGGTTGAGTATTTTCTAAACTTCAATTTTGTCCCAGGGCATTGGTCAAAATGGCACCAATGCAAAGGTACCTCACATGTGTGAAGAGAGAGAGACCCTGTACCAGGTTCTTAGCATAGCCCAGAGAAACTCACCCCCGGGACAGGCCTCTCATGTTTCCTAGACTTGGCATCCAATGAGTTGGAAAACATGAAGGACGTGACAAACAACCACCACTCTACCCCTTGCTACAAACAGGTGGTAAGGTAGGAAACCTCCAGAGATGGGTAGAGACCAGGGGCGGACTGACCATTTGGAAACTCGGGCACTGCCCGAGGGCTCGGGGTCAGTAGGGGGCACCATGAAATGCCCCTGGTACCTTTTTCATAGGCTTTTTTGAGTTTGGGCAAGGAAACAGGGGCCCCATGATCCCCTATTACCCGAGGGCCCCATGTGTTGTCAGTCCGCCCTTGCCCTGGTACCTTTCATTGGCTTTTTCATAGGATTTTTTGGGTGTTGGTGAGGACAAAGGGGCCCCATGATCCCCTTTTGCCCGGGGGCCCCATAAGTTGTCAGTCCGCCCCTGGCAGAGACCAATGGGTATTGCTGGATGATGTCACTAGGATTTGGGGCCTAGTCTCTGAACCTCCATTACAAACCAATTGGTTTAAGGTTAGCTCCCCCAACAGTTGCCCTGGTAGAACAAAATCAGGTGAAGAGTTCTACAATGGCTCTGTGTGTAGAGGGTGCTGGACTCATAGTTACATGACCTGTCCCACAGTAGATCTGAGCCTTGATTGTCCTTGATGTGACGCTAGAGGAAGAAAACAAAGAAATGCAGTGATGGCTGGCCCAAGTACTGCTGGTCTCCAATGTACTGGTACTGTACACCTATCTAGCTTGGTATGGCATAACTGAGCCATTATAGAGAATGGTGGTATTCATGTTACTATGGCTCACAAATTGTTGAGGCCAGAGGATCATCATGACAGCTAGTAACTTGAATTTTCATAAGAAGGTCAGCAGTGGCAGGCTATATTTTTGACAGGCTTCCTTTAATATGAATTGACCCTTTTTATCAGTTCCCTTCCTGTACCTTTAGCAGTAAATCCTCCCTATGGTCAATCAGACTCAGCTTGGTCATCTAGCCCTGGCTCTCAGATGTTGCGGTAACATTTCATTACACACGACTAGAGTGCTAATGCTGTTTTTGTTGTACGGCTCCCAAGTGCTTTGACATTTTCTCGGTCTAAAAAGGACATTCTTTTTTTTTTTTATGGTTTGGAAATTATTGCAATTGACATTCCTTTAATTCATGTCTTGATTTGCTCTCCATAAACTTACCATGAATATCAATAGAATCATTACCTCTAAAAAGAAGACTGACATTTGCCTCAAAATGAAGAGAAAAACATTTTTTAACCCCTTCGCGCCTGAGGGTAAAACAAATCTTAATGCCTAAGCACAATTTGGCAACTTTGGCATGTGTTAGTAAAACCGTCCATATCGCGACAACTACTTTGTACATCCGGGTGAATTATACCGCGTTTTTTTCAGGACAAATCGGGCTTTCATTTGGTGGTAAATGGTAATGGATATCTCCTGATTTTGATTTATTATCAAAGGAAAACTGGCCCAAAACAGTAAAAAAAAAATCATTTTTTTAAATTTAGCTGTGTGTTTCTTGTTATGACCATAACCTACCACCAAAGAACAACCCAAAATAAATTCTCCAGCTCTTGACGATCGCAGCGATACCATCTATGTGTATGTTATTTGTTGTTTGTACCCGTAGTACAGCCCAGAAACAATAGTGCACGTTTTGGTTTTGTCTTTTTTTTTTTTTTTTTTTACCTAAAACACACTGACACTGACACTAACTGACACTAATACCATTTTTTTTTTAAATCCTGACCTTTGACCCTGACTTTTTATTCTTGACCTTTGACCCTGACCTTGACCCAAACAATAACCCTGGCACTGAACTAGATCAAACCTTGATCTATGTATTTCTTCTTTATTGTTTATTTTATTTATTTATCTTTATTTATTTATTTTTTTTACAAAATTTTTTTTTCTCTCTATGCCAGGAGTTAGAGAGATACAATGTATAATAGAATATATATATATATATATATATATATATATATATATATATATATATATAAAATGATACAATGTATAATAGAATGTATATAATGATACAATGTATAATGGGATGTACATAATGATACAATGTATAATAGAATATATATATATATATAATGATACAATGTATAATGGGATGTATATAATGATACAATGTATAATAGAATATATATAATGATACAATGTATAATAGAATGTATATAATGATAGAATGTATAATGGGATGTATATAATGATACAATGTATAATAGAATATATATATATATATATATATATATATATATATATATATATATATATATATATATATATATATATATATATAAAATGATACAATGTATAATAGAATGTATATAATGATACAATGTATAATGGGATGTACATAATGATACAATGTATAATAGAATATATATATATATATATATATATATATATATATATATATATATACAGTCATGGCCGAAATTGTTGGCACCCTTGATATTTTTCCTGAAAATCAAGTATTTCACACAAAAAAGGTATTGCATTAACACATGTTTTGCTATACACATGTTTATTCCCTTTGTATGTATTGGAACAAATATAAAACAGAGGCAGAAAAGCAAATATGACATAATGTCACACAAAACCCCAAAAATGGGCTGGACAAAAGTATTGGCACCCTTAACTTAATATTTGGTTGCACACCCTTTGGAAAACATAACTGAAATCAGTCGCTTCCTATAACCATCAATAAGCTTCTGACACCTCTCACCCGGAATTTTGGACCACTCTTCCTTTGCAAACAGCTCCAGGTCTCTCTTATTGGAAGGACACCTTTTCCCAACAGCAATTTTAAGATCTCTCCACAGGTGTTCAATGGGATTTAGATCTGGGCTCATTGCTGGCCACTTCAGAACTCTCCAGCGCTTCTTTGCCATCCATTTCTGAGTGCTTTTTGACGTATGTTTGGGGTCATTGTCCTGCTGGAAGACCCAGGATCTTGGACGCAAACCCAGCTTTCTGACACTGGGCCCTACAGTGCGACCCAAAATCCTTTGGTAATCCTCAGATTTCATGATGCCTTGCACACAGTCAAGGCACCCAGTGCCAGAGGCAGCAAAACAACCCCAAAACATCATTGAACCTCCACCATATTTTACCGTAGGTACTGTGTTTTGTTCTTTGTAGGCCTCATTCCGTTTTCGGTAAACAGTAGAATGATGTGCTTTACCGAAAAGCTCTATCTTGGTCTCATCTGTCCACAAGACGTTTTCCCAGAAGGCTTTTTGCTTACTCAAGTACATTTTGGCAAACTGTAGTCTTGCTTTTTTATGTCTCTGTGTCAGCAGTGGGGTCCTCCTGGGTCTCCTGCCATAGCGTTTCATTTCATTTAAATGTCGACGGATAGTTCGCGCTGACACTGATGCTCCCTGAGCCTGCAGGACAGCTTGAATGTCTTTGGAACATGTTTGGGGCTGCTTATCCACCATCCGGACTATTCTGCGTTGCAATCTTTCATCAATTTTCCTCATCCGTCCACGACCAGGGAGATTAGCTACAGTGCCATGGGTTGCAAACTTCTTGATAATGTTGCGCACTGTGGACAAAGGCAAATCTAGTTCTCTGGAGATGGACTTGTAACCTTGAGATTGTTGATATTTTGCCACAATTTTGGTTCTCAGGTCCTCAGACAGTTCTCGTCTCCTCTTTCTGTTGTCCATGCTTAGTGTGGCACAGACAGACACACAATGCAAAGGTTAAGTGAACGTCTCTCCTTTTTATCTGCTTTCAGGTGTGATTTCTATATTGCCCACACCTGTTACTTGCCCCAGGTGAGTTTACAGGAGCATCACATGCTTGTAACATTCTTATTTATCCGCAGTTGTGAAAGGGTGCCAATACTTTTGTCCAGCCCATTTTTGGAGGTTTGTGTGACATTATGTCGAATTTGCTTTCTTTCCTCCCTTTTTTTGTTTTGTCCCAATACACACAAAGGGAATAAACATGTGTATAGCAAAACATGTGTTAATGCAATACGTTTCGTGAGAAATACATGATTTCCTGGAGAAATATCAAGGGTGCCAACAATTTCGGCCATGACTGTATATATATATATATATATATATAATGATACAATGTATAATAGAATGTATATAATGATACAATGTATAATGGGATGTATATAATGATACAATGTATAATAGAATATATATATATATATATATATATATATATATATATATATATATATATATATATATATATATATAATGATACAATGTATAATAGAATGTATATAATGATACAATGTATAATAGAATGTATATAATGATACAATGTATCTCTCTTCTCCATTCATAGAGAGAGAAAAAACAAGGGGTCCGGGCTGCACAGTGACTGATCACTGTGATAGCCAATCAGAGGCTAGCACTGCGATCATGTGACCCGGAATCGGGAGTCCGGGGTCCCGATCGTTAGAATGGGACCCGGGGCTCTCAGTGCCACAGCACGCTCCCAGCACAAAGACAGGTAGGCAAATATGTGGCCCCACGGAAAAAAGCCCAGTTCCGTGAGGCCGCATATTTGTGTGACGTCGGCATCAAGGGGTTAAAATTTAAAGTAAAACCTACCTTTTACATCCTCCTGCGATCTTTACATTGACATAAAGTGATAGTAAACTGGTCTATGGTACTATTACCTACAGTCAGGTACGCGTATAATAAAGCTTACCCAGGGGGGACTGACCATTTGGAAACTCGGGCACTGCCCGAGGGCCCGGGGTCAGTAGGGGGCCCCATGAGATGCCCCTGGTACCTTTTTCATAGGCTTTTTTGAGTTTGGGCAAGGACACAGGGGCCCAATGATCCCCTATTGCCCGGGGGCCCCATGAGTTGTCAGTCCACCCCTGAGCTTACCTGTAGGTAAAATGAATATCTCCTAAACATGCGCCATTTAGGAGATATTCTATTGAGCGGCAGCCTGTGACGTCACCTGCGCATGCGCTCTGAAGGAACGTAAGCTTCGGAGCTCTGTGCTGTGGCAGCGACTCCTACACGGGAGCAGGTGTGGACTGACAACTCATGGGGTCCCCGGGCAATAGGGGATCATGGGTCCCCTGTGTCCTTGCCCAAACTCAGAAAAGCCTATGAAAAAAGGTACCAGGGGCATCTCACGGGGCCCCCTACTGACTCCGGGCCCTCGGGTAGTGCCCGAGTTTCCAAATGGTCAGTCCGCCCCTGCACGGGAGTGACGTCATCGCAGCTCAGACATTCAAACGTCAGGAGCCCATGGACCCAGATGGATGACCGGGTGAAGAGGGAACAGCGGTGACAACTCGCCGCTGGAGAGCTTTGTTTTAAGGTAAGTCTCTCATAATGTGTTAGTATGGAAAGCAAATGAGCACATTATAACATTGCCTTGCAGGGGGAAATCTTTTTATTTTTCTTTTAACCTCCCTAGCGGTCTGATTATGTCCATATTTCTGTGCTCAAAGCCTTAAATTTTTTTGCATGGAAATATGTCGTTTTTTTTATTGTAGGCCTGTAATTCTTAGGAATAACTCGCTGAAATCTGTCCGAACAAGAGTCTAGTAAACATCCCGGGGAGGATAAAATTTGAAACACGAAATCATAAATTATAATTAATAAATAATCATAAAAATAATAATATAATAATAATAATAATAAATTGAATTCAATAATATAATCAAACCAAAAACACTGAAATGTGAAATAGAGCGCCAAGTTCGCACATCGCTGAGCAAAGTCGCAGAATCGTTTTCAGTGTCTGATGAGGAATTTCCCCCACGAATCATTATCACTCAATTCTGCAAGTGGTTCTGATTTACTATCGCTGTTCTCTAGCCGGTCTAAACCCGCTTTTGACCTAAAGGGACGCTTTTTGGACGCCATGGACGTTTCTCAGTTTCCAGGCAGAAAGAACAGTAAAAATGCAGGCAGGGCGCCGGACAAAGCACTCGGGACAAAATGTATGTGAAATGGTTTGATACAGGAATGTTATACTATGTGATTTTAGTGTATTTAGTGAATGTCACTTTTTGACATTTTTAAATTTCCCGCCAGTTCCATCCCCCGTACGTCCCGACGTCGCAGGGAACGGAACCCGGAAGACAGATGCTGGCATCGTCTGGAGGACATTGCAGGGGACACTGCAGGAGGGACATCGCGGGAGCGCAGGACAAGGTAAGTGAAGAAGAGATCCCGGAGCAACGCTGCAGTGTAATCCCGAGTGTAGCTCGGGGGGGTTACCGCTTGTGGTGCTGAAACTTTACCCCGAGCTACACTCGGGAATACCGCCAGGGGGGTTAACCACTTGCCCTCCAGAGGATTTACCCCCCTTCCTGACCAGGCCATTTTCTGCAATACGGCACTGCTTTATTTAACTGACAATTGCACAGTCATGCAATGCTGCACCCAAATGAAATTTCAGTTCTTTTTCCCCCACAAATGGAGCTTTCTTTCGGTGGTATTTGATCGCCGTGCAGTTTTTATTTTTCGCACCATAAACAAAAAAAGACCAACAATTTTGGAAAAATAAAACCAATATTTTTGATGTTTTGCTATAAAACATATCCAGTAAAAAAAATTGTAAATATTGAATTTCGTCATAAATGTAGGCCAAAATGTATTCTGCTGCATGTCTTTTCTAAAAAAAAATCCCAATACCTGTAAATTAATTAGTTATAACATCTACAAATGGTGGTAAATATACTGAGATTTTTTTTTTTAATACTAGTAATGGCGGCAATCAGCGACTTATAGCGGGACTGCTGCGGGCATTCTGACACGGGGGGGGGGGGGACTGACTTGGTGTCACTGACATCCCCAGTGATACTAATACAGTGATCAGTGATAATACAAAGCACTGACACTGTACTAATGGCACTGGGCAGGAAGGGGTTAATACATTACTAACGCTTTAAATGTGAAAAATAATTTACTACAGTTGTGGCCAAAATTATTCAACCCCCAATGCTGTAAAGGGGTTTAGGGACTATAGTGTACATTTGGAATTGTATTCAGAATCAAATCCTACAAGGACGTTGTAACTACCCAAATGCAACTAAAATGACATCAATTGTTTATGTAATACAGTAGTAAATGGTTCTTATGTGGTTTCTTCATTGCCACAATTATTCAACCCCTTAAAGACTACCACTCTGAAGAACAGAGGTTCATACAGGTGCTTTCCATCAGGTATTGAAAACACCTGTGGATGTCACCGAGCAGCAATCAAGCATAATAAGCACCAATTAGGCAGCTTTAAAATGACTGTGATACTCAGCTCCTTCTAGACATTTACTGGTGTGGTTACAAACATGGTGAAGGCAAGAGAATGGTCCAGGAAGACAAGAGAAGAGGTGATTTCTCTTCACAGGAAGGGCAATGGCTATAAGAAGATTGCAAAGATGTTAAACATACCAAGAGACACCTTAGGAAGCATCATTCGCAAATTCAAGGCAAAGGGCACTGTTGAAACGCTACCTGGTCGTGGCAGAAAGAAGATGCTGACTTCGACTGCTGTGCGCTACCTGAAGCGTAGAGTGGAGAGAAGTCCCCGTGTGACTGCTGAGGAACTGAGAAAAGATTTGTCAGATGTGGGTACAGAAGTTTCAGCCCAGACAATAAGACGCACACTGCGTAATGAAGGCCTCCGTGCCAGAACTCCCAGGCGTACCCCCTTGCTGTCTCCAAAGAATAAGAAGAGTCGACTGCAGTATGCCAAAAGCCATGTGGACAAACCACAAAAGTTGTGGGATAGTGTTCTGTGGACTGATGAAACAAAATTAGAACTGTTTGGGCCCATGGATCAACGCTATGTTTGGAGGAGGAAGAACAAGGCCTATGATGAAAAGAACACCTTGCCTACTGTGAAGCATGGTGGAGGGTCAATCATGCTTTGGGGCTGTTTTGCTTCTGCAGGTACAGGGAAGCTTCAGCGTGTGCAAGGTACCATGAATTCTCTTCAGTACCAGGAGATATTGGATGGAAACGTGATGCAGTCCGTCACACACCTGAGGCTTGGGAGACGTTGGACCTTTCAACAGGACAATGATCCCAAGCATACCTCCAAGTCCACTAGAGCATGGTTGCAGAGGAAAGGCTGGAACATTTTGGAGTGGCCATCGCAGTCACCAGACTTAAATCCGATTGAGAACCTCTGGTGGGACTTAAAGAAAGCAGTTGCAGTGCGCAAGCCTAAGAATGTGACTGAACTGGAGGCCTTTGCCCATGAAGAATGGGCGAAGATACCCGTAGATCGCTGCAAGACACTTGTGTCAAGCTATGCTTCACGTTTAAAAGCTGTTATAACTGTAAAAGGATGCTGTACTAAGTACTAAGATTGAATGTCACTTGGGGGTTGAATAAAACTGATAATGCTGTGAGCACAGAAAAGACATTTGTGGTTATTTCATTATAACTGTTATGTTATATTTGTCTGACCTACAAGTGCCTCTTTAATGTAAATGTAAGCAAGATGACTGAATGATCAAAAGCAATGTCAAACTGGCCAAAACACTCAATTTCAGTGGGGGTTGAATAATTTTGGCCACAACTGTATGCCTTATAATGGGAATTTTGAAAAAACCCTCCTACTGTATGTTTTCTCATATTTTGTGTACCGGAACATTCGAGCACTCGAGCACTGCCCGAGGGCCCGGGGTCAGTAGGGGGCCCCATAAAATGCCCCTGGTACCTTTTATAGGCTTTTTTTGGGTGGGATTTGAGTGTGGGCAAGGACACAGGGGCCCCATGATCCCCAATTGCCCGGGGGCCCCATGAGTTGTCAGTCCGCCCCTGTACCGGAAACATGTCCCACATCCTTATTGGGTTCAGTTTATCCATTGCTATATATTTGTCCCAAGTTAGGAGCTCTGTTAGACTGGAGTTAGACTGACTAACAGTTTAAAGAGGGTTTTATCTCAATGATCACCAACTGACCTCCAATGTAAGGGGACTGCAGCACCTGGTTGAAAAGCACTGATCTAAAGAGTGGAGAGAATTGGATGGTCACATGAACTTGTTTTTTTCCAAGTCCAACTTTAACCAAGACTTTTTTGCTTTCATTGGGTGAGGAGGTATGAGAACTTGATCAGGAAAGCTCCTCATGCAAATAGCTAAAAAGACAATTGGTGTCAGTGGTTATTTATCTGTAGGCAGTGATTGCTCACTACCCAAGGAATCCTTAGGAAACTTTGCAGCAACCATAGTTGATAAAGGCTGATGTAGAGGATATAGAGTCAAAGAAAGGTACCAAAAAATTCCAAACTGATTTAACATAAGCAGAGGTTTTGTTGCATGCATTTGCTATTATATGTGAAGCCGCACCAAGACCCTCTGTAGGTTTTTATTGATTTTCTTTGTCCTCATTGACTATATTTCCCCTAACTTGTGTTCTGCCTTTCACTCCTAAGCTGGATGGGCAGTAAGGAGAATCTCTACTAAAGACGCACAGACAGCAACCTGACAGAGGCTCTGACCCTCCCCAACGCAACCTAAAATAGTTTTTTACCGTTGTCTGGGTCTGTCTTAGGATTTTTTTCTTCATATCCTGTTCTTTCTGACATTTGTTGGATAGACAGGAAATATGGAAAGATCTCCCCAATGGGTGGCTCTATTCAAAACTAAAAAAAAGCTGTTTTGATTGTAACTTGGTTACTATTGTTTGACCGCTCTGCCAGACAATCCTAACAAACAACTTTCCTTTGGTGGATGTTAGTGTTATTTCCATAATTAACGCAAAAAAATTACACGAGAGGCATTCAAGTCAAACTGGAACGTTCGAGTTTTTATAAATAAACAAACACATTTCAAAAAGTGGAAACTGCAATTATTTTTTTTTCATACTTCTCTGCTACATTTATCCACTTATCCCAGTGTTTAACTATCACCTGAACCATCCCAGGACAGCCTGCTTCACTTTATGATCGTTGTGTTCACCGTTCCCACAGAAAGATTTGTCTCCTGAGAGGTTATGCGTCTATTATCCAGGATCAGGCGTTCCATGCACTGAATGTTCACAGGAATGACTGCTGTGGGCTGGGAACCACCATGGCCAGGATGGTCACTGACAAACGTACAGCCATCTCTGAAACGTTTACACCATTCAGATGTCTTACTGTGGCTGAGGGTCTCATCACCGTACTGTGCTTGATCTGCGGGTTTTAAGGCTTCATTCACAAGAAACTTCATCATAACACACTGCTCCACGCATGCACTAACATTGTTGTCTGCCATCTTGATCACCGGTCCCTGGACTGGCCCGCGGCATGTGTAATAGGAAACACTTGCCACTTACGACTGTGTGTAGTACTGCCATGCTAGCATCCCTTTTTATACCTGTAAAATTAAAAGTCTCAGTTTGACATTGACTCGGTCCTCGTAAATGGATCTCAAGAGCTTGCAGGTGGAAGGCTGGAGCCATATTGAGGAAACCACCATAATCCTCAGGTTTGTATTTCAATACCACAGAGGGACTTGGCAAACATGATACATGGGGACAGAGGAGGATTGAGAAATATAATCAATTGACCGTTTCATGATAGATACAGAGTCACATGTTCTAACATCAGCTTCCCTTGGTACTTGGTCACATGACATTTCAGAACAAAAAAGGAAGTTAGTGCTAGAAGACATCCATCTGCTAGACACTGCGATCACATATCTGAACAGGAAGCACGTACAGGGGTGTATTTACCATAAGGCAAACAAGGCATTTGCCTAGGGTGGCATTTTTCAGGGGGGCAGCATCGCCCCACTAGAAGAAAAGACGGAAGAAAGGACACATGCAGCTTGGGGACCAGATGGGATCTGAGAGAGGCTGCGGGCTGCTTGACTCTTGTTCCTGGGGATGTCCAGAACTGTGAAGGTGAGTGTGTTTCTCTCTCTCACTGGGAGGGGAGTGGCCAGTGTATGGGGGTGATGGTAGTGGAAGGTTCTCTCGGGTGGGAGGGGCAGGGTTTTTGTTGGTCAATGTCAGGCTCTCTCGGAGGGGATGGCGAATTTTGTGTTGGCTAGGGCAGCACAAAACCTAAACACACCACTGCGTACGTAGCTATGTGCCCATGTGCCCATGAATGTGGGTCCCAGTTTGATCGATGTCTGAATCCTTTAGTATCTCCACTTATGGCCACCAGCCTAACATATTTAATTAGGCTTGGTCCACATCGCAAACACCACCTCTCCTTCAGCCCAGTCCTCCCCTACATAGGGAATGACCCTCAGAATTTACAAGATGAAAGGTTGGCTTTATACTGAAGGTCCCACCTCCATTCTGTGTGCTTGCAGGTCTGCATTTTCACAACTCAGAGGGAGTAACACAAAGAGGACATGTGATGGATGGAATCCAAGACCTTCCAGTTCAAGGGTAGGAGTCATCTTGTGTACGCAACATTCTTGCAATAAGAAATTTTAGATAATGTCAGTTACCTGTAGTGACAAAAGGGCCTCAGCGGTTCCAGCCAGGATCATGTATCTTTCAGGCAACAGTGCTAACTGCCATAGTTCTGAAGGACCTCAATAAACAATGTCAGACTCGTATTTTTATGACTCATCAGAGGCTCCTTATAAACAGGAAGGTACAGAACCATACTGTCCCCTCATCCTTAGAACAGGAGGGCTACTGGCAACAGTCCATTCGCTTTCGCTCAATTAAATAGTCTAGGGCAGGGGTGTCAAACTCCATTCCATCGCAGGCCTCTTCAGCATTATGGTTGCCCTAAAAGGGGCGGTTGTATCTGTAAAATTAGATTTCCAGAGCACCACACCCTCCTTACATCACATGTCAAGAGTCCCCCACCCTCCCTTACAACACAGTGCACCCCCATAACCTTGTGCTGCTGCCGTGAAGAAGCTGGGGGTGGAGCTGGAAAGAGAAAAACGCAGGATCTTGAAGAAAAGGAGGACTGGAGATAGCTGAATGCTAAGACTAGGGGAGGCAGAGAAGAGGGGGGACTTTGGCTGCACAGAGAGGCATGGGCTCTGAAGGAGAAGTTCTGTAGAACTTTCTGCTGCCGGGGGGTGGCAGAGACAAGCCTCCCTGCGGCTCCACAGAGAAGCTCAGTATCTGGCAGAGAAGTTCTGCCCTCTCTGCTTCCAACTGCTGAGACAAGGAAGGGGCAGAGACAATGAGAAGGGGGTGCCCCAGCTACAGGAGAGGTGCAGGGGCCAATGAAATGGCCTGCCAGGCAGCATTCGGCCTTGTGTTTGACACCTTTCTAGAGGATGTCTTTTTAAGATGTATTGCTTGAAGAACTTGTAACAGGAGAGGGTTTGAGGTGATATGGGATCGGGGCGGACTGACAACTCATGGGGCCCCCGGGCAATAGGGGATCATGGGGCCCCTGTGTCCTTGCCCAAACTCAAAAAAGCCTATGAAAAAGGTACCAGGGGCATCTCATGGGGCCCCCTACTGACCCCGGGCCCTCGGGCAGTGCCTGAGTTTCCAAATGGTCAGTCCACCCCTGTATGGGATACTCCAGAAATGCTGACTTGCAACAGGAGGACACACTTCACTAGTTGCAACTCCTTTGAGCAGACTTTACACCAGTAATCAAGCGGAAAACCAGAACTGAGACCCTGTAGGAGCAGTCTCAGAGAAAAAGTTACTACTGGGCCCCAAAGTAGAACAACACGCAGTCACTGGATTCATGGGAGCTTCCCATGGCAACTGTGTACCTCCCAGCTCCCACCAGGCAATTCCTCAGTAGGTCCTCCAGACCAAATTCTTAGCTCCAGGAGTAAATAGAAATAGACCCCCAAGCTTGACTGTAGCTGGGGCCTTTGATGAACATCAGCAGACTCCAGCAGGGCTGCAGCAAAGGGGCAGCAGCTGTTGAGGCTGGAAACATCTCCAGCAGGACAAGACATGGCTGCTCCAGGCCTCAGACTATTTCTGCTCCCCTCCAGCCAGCTACTAGGCACACCTCCGCAGGGATTGGCTAATGTACTATAAATATTTAGACTGCCCAATTGACTTTCCCAGCCCTCTATGTTCTGGAAACCAAGCTTGACTGTAGCTGGGGCCTTTGATGAACATCAGCAGACTCCAGCAGGGCTGCAGCAAAGGGGCAGCAGCTGTTGAGGCGAGAAACTTCTCCAGCAGGACAAGACATGGCTGCTCCAGGCCTCAGACTATTTATGCTCCCCTCCAGCCAGCTACTAGGCACACCTCCGCAGGGATTGGCTAAAGTACAATAAATATTCAGACTGCCCAATTGACTTTCCCAGCCCTCTATGTTCTGGAAACCAAGCTTGACTGTAGCTGGGGCCTTTGATGAACATCAGCAGACTCCAGCAGAGGGCTGTATCAAAGGGGCAGCAGCTGTTGAGGCTGGGAACTTCTCCAGCAGGACAAGACATGGCTGCTCCAGGCCTCAGACTATTTATGCTCCCCTCCAGCCAGCTACTAGGCACACCTCCGCAGGGATTGGCTAAAATACAATAAATATTCAGACTGCCCAATTGACTTTCCCAGCCCTCTATGTTCTGGAAACCAAGCTTGACTGTAGCTGGGGCCTTTGATGAACATCAGCAGACTCCAGCAGAGGGCTGTATCAAAGGGGCAGCAGCTGTTGAGGCTGGAAACATCTCCAGCAGGACAAGACATGGCTGCTCCAGGCCTCAGACTATTTATGCTCCCCTCCAGCCAGCTACTAGGCACACCTCCGCAGGGATTGGCTAAAATACAATAAATATTCAGACTGCCCAATTGACTTTCCCAGCCCTCTATGTTCTGGAAACCTCCATAATGCAGGGGGAAGTAATTAAACCCACAGCCTGTAAAATCTAGAACAGGCCAAAGAAATCAATAGCTGCTCCAATGACTACAGAGGAGCCAAAACACTAAATTTGCCTAGCATCCTCTACTAGGAGGGTGCTACATACCTAGAGCATGAACAGTCACTTGTAATGGGTAATATAATATCCCATCAAATACCACCTAGTCTTAAAATTGAGAGACCTGCTTTTAAATTAAATTCATCTATTCATTCATTTTATAAATAAACTTGTGTCACCACATGAACTTTTATTCTGAAATATGTCATCTAACATCTCGTCTAAGCCACACATTGTCACAGAATTAATGAGCAGCCTATCCATTAACCATTATAATAATTAGGCCAGCAGTGCAGCAGATGTTACAAAGTACCCAGAATCCCCCCTTGGTACTAATTTCGGACTAGAACGGCAGAAATAAATGTTTGGTTTTCAGGATGCCTGCAGTTTACATTATAAACCATTAAAGATCGAGCTGAGTTGATACATTTCAGGCCCAGAGGTTTTTTTTTTTTTTTTCTTCTCCTCCTTCTTCTTCTTTATCAGAACTAAATATTTTCTAATTAAATAAGCCCAAGGTTCACATTAACGAAACCTGCTGTTTGCTTGACAGAGAGGCCAGTGAAATCGGCAGAGTAATGATTTTCATTTTTTTCATTAAACAGAATTATAGGCAGTCACTCAGGGCCGTTTCCAGCTTAATGGAAAGAAAGCCATTGCTTCTTAATTTACTTTTGAGAGTGATAGAGAAGTATGCGTCCTAGGAAATGAAATGAAAAAAAAAAAAATGTGATGGGAAGAAAAAAGGTTGTCCTTTTAAAATAATGATCAGCGGCTTTGGTGAATGGCTGAATAGGCTCTGATTTTCTCCAGCACCTTGTCCTAAGAAAAAAAAAAACTGTCAGGATGACGAAGGGGATGAGGGAGTAACGGAAGAACTTGGCTTATCAAAAGTTGACAAGTGGGACTTTGATGTGCCCACATGAGCCTGAAAAAGGTCCAACTCATTACAGGACTGCAGATACAGCGGTTCCTGGAGCACAGGGCTGGATAAGCCAAGTTACCGCACCCCCTTGCCTAGCGTAGGGAATTGGGGCCTCCAAAGAATTTGTATTTCAATGTGGAGGTGGTCTGTGTGGGACTTTGATGTGCCAATATGTACCTGAAAATTGCCCAGCCAATTACAGGCTGCAGAAACAGCAGCTCCTGGAACACAGGGCTGGATGGACCAAGTTACCATACCCTATTACCCAGCATAGGAAATTGGGGCCTCCAAAGAATACTTTAATGTGGAGCTGGTTTGTGTGGGACTTTGATGTGCCCACATGAGCCTGAAAATGGTCCAACTCATTACAGGACTGCAGATACAGCGGTTCCTGAAACACAGGGCTGGATAAGCCAAGTTACCACACCCCCTTGCCTAGCGTAGGGAATTGGGGCCTCCAAAGAATACGTATTTCAATGTGGAGGTGGTCTGTGTGGGACTTTGATGTGCCAATATGTACCTGAAAATTGCCCAGCCAATTACAGGCTGCAGAAACAGCAGCTCCTGGAACACAGGGCTGGATGGGCCAAGTTACCATACCCTATTACCCAGCATAGGAAATTGGGGCCTCCAAAGAATACTTTAATGTGGAGCTGGTTTGTGTGGGACTTTGATGCGCCCACATGAGCCTGAAAATGGTCCAACTCATTACAGGACTGCAGATACATTGGTTCCTGGAACACAGGGCTGGATAAGCCAAGTTACCACACCCCCTTGCCTAGCGTAGGGAATTGGGGCCTCTAAAGAATACGTATTTCAATGTGGAGGTGGTCTGTATGGGACTTTAATGTGCCAATATGTACCTGAAAAGGGAACAGCCGATTACAGGCTGCAGAAACATCAGCTCCTGGAACACAGGGATGGATGGACCAAGTTACCACATCCCATTACCCAGCATAGGAAATTGGGGCCTCCAAAGAATACTTTAATGTGGAGCTGGTTTGTGTGGGACTTTGATGTGCCCACATGAGCCTGAAAATGGTCCAACTCATTACAGGACTGCAGATACAGCGGTTCCTGGAACACAGGGCTGGATAAGCCAAGTTACCGCACCCCCTTGCCTAGCGTAGGGAATTGGGGCCTCCAAAGAATACGTATTTCAATGTGGAGGTGGTCTGTGTGGGACTTTAATGTGCCAATATGTACCTGAAAATGGAACAGCCGATTACAGGCTGCAGAAACAGCAGCTCCTGGAACACAGGGCTGGATGGACCAAGTTACCACATCCCATTACCCAGCATAGGAAATTGGGGCCTCCAAAGAATACTTTAATGTGGAGCTGGTTTGTGTGGGACTTTGATGTGCCCACATGAGCCTGAAAAAGTTCTCACTCATTACAGGACTGCAGATACAGCGGTTCCTGGAGCACAGGGCTGGATAAGCCAATTTACCGCACCCCCCTGCCTAGCGTAGGGAATTGGGGCCTCTAAAGAATACGTATTTCAATGTAAAGCTGGTCTGTGTGGGACTTTGATGTTCCCATATGTACTTGAAAATGGCCCAGCAGATTACAGGCTGCAGATACAGTAGCTCCTGGAACACAGGGCTGGATGGGCCAAGATACCACACCCCATTGCCCAGCTTAGGAAATTGGGGTCTCCAAAGAGTACTTAAATATTGACCTGGTTTGTGTGGGACTTTGATGTGCCCACATGAGCCTGAAAAAGGTCAGACTTATTACAGGACTGCAGATACTGTGGTTCCAGGAGCACAGGGCTGGATAAGACAAATGACCACACCCCCTTGCCTAGCGTAGGGAATTGGGGCCTCCAAAGAATATGTATTTCAATGTAGAGCTGGTCTGTGTGTGACTTTGATGTGCCCATATGTACCTAAAAATGGCCCAGACTATAACAGGCTGCAGATACAGCAGCTTCTGGAGCACAGGGCAGGGTAGTGGGGCCACACCCCACTACACAGCGTAGAGAATTGGAGTCTCCTGAGACTGGTTTGTGTGGGACTTTTTGTGCCTACATGAACCTGAAAAAGGTCTAACCCATTACAAAGTTACAGATACAGTGGCTCCTGGAGCACAGAGCTGAATGGGCAATGTACCACACCCCCTTGCTGAGTGTAAGGAATTGGGGCCTCTAAAGAATACTTCAATGTGTAGCTGGTTTGTGTGTGTGATAGCTTTGGCCTGGTAGGGGTGAGATATTGGTACTTTTGGAGTTAACCCAGAATGAGTCTTCCTTCAGAGGGGCTGGTGGACAGTGAATGAGCAATGTAGACATAACCTTGTTCTGGTCTGCCTCTCTGATAGTCTTAAAGGAGGACATACATTAGGTGTAAAGTTTTAGTGTGAGTGTTGAGGAGCTCTCCATAGGTTCTTGACACTTCAGGAATTTTATTGGAATTGTTTATTGATATGCAGCAGGGTTTCTCAACCACAGTTCCATGGAACCCTATGGTTCCTCCAGAGGTTGCTAGGAGTTCCTTGAGCAATAAGCCCCTTAGATATGTTCCCACTGACACCACTGATCTTTTTATCTATCTGTAGGAGGATAGTTCTTCCAAATGACCGCAAGCCCAAGGAACATTCTTCCCACTGACCATCACTAATGTATTATGAGTTGTAGATATAGTAATTTTTATCAGGGGTTCTCAGAGCCGAAAGTAATTTCAAGGGTACCTCCATGTTGAAAAGGTTGAGAAAGGTTTATATAGAGTATTAAGAAAACCCAACACATTTCGGGGGGAACCACTTCCCCCTTTTTCAGGGCTCAAACCTTGGATGTGATTGGAATAGTGGTGAGATTGAATCAAGATACCTGAAATGAGGTTTGAGGTTTGATCTGAGTTGTAAGACCAGTTTCCTTGCAAGAAAATTGACCCGACAGCTCAGATCAAGCTTCATTTCAGGTATTTTAATTCAATCTCACTGCTAGTCCAATCGTGTCCACGGCTTCGGGCCTGAAGAATGGGGGAGGTGTTTCCCCAGAAACACATCGTATTTTCTTGATACTCTGTATCAGGGGTGTTCAATCTGTGGCCCATGGGTCACATGTGGCCCTCGGAGCCCTCTGATGCGGCCCTTCACCTCAAATTGAATGCAGGGGTTTTGGTGCACTTTCAGAAAGTGCACCACATACACAAGATCTAATAGAAGTGTGTTGCAAAGCTCAGCTAACCCATTGTGAGGGTAAATCGCAGTGCATCAGTGTGAAAGCAGTCTTATAGGGGGTTCAGGACAGCAAGGGATTGTTAACATTTGTGGTTTGGGGGCGGAAAAACCCCATAGTTGAGAAGAGTTTTTACCACTGGTGTAGCATAAGGGTTTGCAATGGCGAATCCAAGCCATGCTCCAGGAGGCCCTTGCGGCCTCCCTGCCACCTTCTGTTTTACACTTGGACAGGAGGGGCAGCACATGCAGGAGCCGATCCTTTCCATTTTCCTCTCGCAAAATCCAGCTTCCTCTCCCTCCCACCGCCATTCAACGACTCCAGGAGGAAAATGTTCATTATGCTATTGAAATTTAAAAAAAAAAATCAAAATTCTGAACCTTTTAATTTCATTATGGCCCTTGACTGGTTACCAACCAGGGGCGGACTGACCATTCGGGCACTCGGGCCTGGGGTCTGTAAGGGGCCCCATGAGATGCCTTGGTACCTTTCATAGGCTTTTATGGGTGTGGTTTGAGTGTGGGCTAGGACAGGGCTTGAAAAAGCCGCTCGCCAAATGCGAGGAGAAATTCTCAGAGCACAGATGATGGAGCGGCTGCGCTCCAAGCCTCATTGTGAAGCCGAGTTCCGGTTTCCCACTTCCGATTTCCGGCTTCTTCGGCACTGAGGGGACAGGTGCAGGAGAGGTCCGCTTTGGAGGTGGACCTGGGCAAGGTTGGGTGGGGCAACTGGTGGGGAGTAAGGTTTGTGCCTGGCTTGTAGGTCTAGACTCGAAATTTTAAGCCCTGGGCTAGGACACAGGGGCCCCATGATCCCCTATTGCCCGGGGCCCCATGAGTTATCAGTCTACCCCTGTTACCAACCAAGTGGCCCTCGCTCTTCAAAAGGTTGAGCACCCCAATAAACATTTGGGCTGCTGGAAGTCGCACGATTTCAAAGTGGGATCGGTGCGACCGGGGTGTTAGAAGCCGGCATTGTAGTTCACGCTACTTTCGTTTATGGATCCTTTGTACCCGCTGTCCCTCCTCGCCATAACCTGACCGGTTACATTTCACACCCCTCACATCATACAAAACCCGGTCTCATTTTTCTATAGAAGAAAAGAATCCAATAAAAAGTAAATAAAAGCAGAAGACGTTGGAGATTGGATGTCGGCATCAGTTTACCATGTGAAGAGCGTGCGGATAATTGCATAGATCAGCGACAACGTGCGTAATTATTATTTCAAGTCCCTCTCTTGATAAATTAATTGCAAACCCGAAGGTTAACCAGCTGCGCCCTTCACCCGTATAAATGAAGTGTCTGTGACAGAGCTGCTGAGCTAGGCGCCCGGTTGGAGTCCCCATGTAAATTGTCAACTTATTAGATTCATTGGACCGGACGGCTTTGGTAAATACCGCTGCCAATTGCCGATACATGATTGGAGTAACAGACTAAATGAGCGCAAATAGGTCAACTTACCCAACAAGCGGCAGGAGAGATCGAAAGATATCTTATAAAAATGTATACCGTGTAAATCTTCGACAAATGTGCAGACCCCCCAGCAACAATAGACCCCCTCAGCAACCATAGATCCCCATGCAACAATAGATTATGTGTAACAAAATACCCCACCAGTAACAATAGATCCATCCCAGCAACAGACACTTGCTAGCAACAATAGATCTCCCAGTCGCCAGCATCAATAGGCCCTCCAGCAGCCAGCAACAATAGACCCCTCTCTCAACAGAAGATCCATCCCAGCAACATAAGATACCTCTAGCAACAATAAATCCCTCAGCAACAATAGATCCCCCTGCAACAATAGATTATATGCAACAAAATACCCCACTAGTAACAATAGATCCACCCCAGCAACAGCAGACACTTGCTAGCAATAATAGATCTCCCAACCGCCAGCATCAATAGGTCCTCCAGCAGCCAGCAACAATAGACACTTCCATCAACAGTTGATCCATCCCAGCAACATAAGATACCTCTAGCAACAATAAATCCCTCAACATCAATAGATCCCTCTACAAAAATAGACTATGTGCAACAAAAAAACCCACTAGTAATGACAGATCCACCCCAGCAACAGCAGACACTTGCTAGCAACAATAGATCTCCCAGCCGCCAGCATCAATTGACCCTCAAGCAGCCAGCAACAATAGACCCCTCCCTCAATCGTAAATCCATCCCAGCAACGTAAGATACGTCTAGCAACAATAAATCCCTCAGCAACAATAGATCCCCCTGCAACAATAGATTATATGCAACAAAATACCCCACTAGTAAAAATAGATCCACCCCAGCAACAATAGACTCCTCCCTCAACAGTGGATCCATTCCAGCAACATAAGATACCTCTGGCAACAGTAAATCAGTCAGCAACAATAGATCCCCCTGCAACAATAGATTATATGAAACAAAATACCCCACTAGTAACAATAGATCAACCCCAGCAACAACAGATCCCTGCTAGCAATAATAGATCTCCCAACCGCCAGCATCAATAGGTCCTTCAGCAGCCAGCAACAATAGACACTTCCATCAACAGTAGATCCATCCCAGCAACATAAGATACCCCTAGCAACAATAAATCCCTCCACAACAATAGATCCCCCTACAAAAATAGACTGTGTGCAACAAAATACCCCACTAGTAATGATAGATCCACCACAGCAACAACAGACCCCCTCCTAGCAACAATAGATCTCCAAGCTGCCACATCAATAGACCCTCCAATTGCCAGCAACATAAGACCCCTCCCTCAATAGTAGATCCCTTCCAGCAACATAAGATATCCCTAGAAACAATAGATCCCTCAGTAATAATAGATTGCCCCTGCAACTATAGACTCTGTGCAACAAAATACCCCACCAGTAACAATAGATCCACCCCAGAAACAACAGACCCCTGCTAGCAATAATAGATCTCCCAGCCGCCAGCATCAATAGGCCCTCCAGCAGCCAGCAACAACAGACCCCTCCTACAATAGTAGATCCCTCTCAGCAACATAAGATACCCCAAGCAACAATAGATCCATCAGTAATAATAGCCCCCCCTTAAACTATAGACTCCAAGCAAACAAAATAAATTTGCCCAACCCTTTCATCTGCAAACTCCACCCCTTCCTCTTTAGGCTCCACCTCTTCCTATTAGAGCTCCGCCCACTGACACCGATGGGGCGCTATTCCTCCCACTCACACCAGTGATGGAGTACGATTCCTCCCATTGATACCAATGATGGGGCACTATTCCTCCGACTGACACCAATGATGGGGCACTATTCCTCCCACTGACACCAATGATGGGGCACTATTCCTCCCACTGACACCAATGATGGGGCACTATTCCTCCCACTGATACCAATGATGGGGCACTATTCCTCCCACTGACACCAATGATGAGGCACTATTCCTCCCACTGACACCAATGATGGGACACTATTCCTCCCACTGACACCAACTACAGGAGCACTGTTCCTCTCACTGACACCAATGATGGGGCACTATTCCTCCCACTGACACCAATGATGGGGCACTATTTCTCCCACTGACACCAATGATGGGGCACTATTCCTCCCACTGACACCAATGATGGGGCACTATTCCTCCCACTGACACCAACTACAGGAGCACTGTTCCTCTCACTGACACCAATGATGGGGCACTATTCCTCCCACTGACACCAATGATGGGGCACTATTTCTCCCACTGACACCAATGATGGGGCACTATTCCTCCCACTGACACCAATGATGGGGCACTATTCCTCCCACTGACACCAATGATGGGGCACTATTCCTCCCACTGACACCAATGATGGGGCACTATTCCTCCCACTGACACCAATGATGGGGCACTATTCCTCCCACTGACACCAATGATGGGGCACTATTCCTCCCACTGATACCAATGATGGGACACTATTCCTCCCACTGACACCAATGATGGGGCACTATTTCTCCCACTGACACCAATGATGGGGCAGTGTATCAGGGGACAGTGAGACAGGACCGAGGGAGCACCAGTCTTCCAAGCACTTACCTGTCCAACAGCGGCTCCTCCAGATGGTGTCAGGATCATTCCTGTGCCTGTGTCCCTTCTCCCCCACGATCTCCAGTGGCGGCTGCTAAGGAGCAGGTCGGCTCCGCCCCCCTGACCTCGTCCTCTTCTGCTTCCTCCTTCCTCTGGCCTTCCTGCAGATCCCGGATCTTCATGGGGGAACTCATCTTGCCGCTACACCGGCACATTGACAGCGGGCCCCGCCCCTCAAGCGCTCTGAGCGCACACCGGGGATCCGCCCACCACTCCGCTCTCCTCTGCAGCCGGTCCCTCAGCCATGGCGGCCCTGCCCCAGACCCTTTCCCACGGAAGTTACCCTTCCATGGGAAAGGGGGGCGGCACTGCCGCCATGCTGCCCCCCTGAAAAGTGCCGCCCTAGGCAAATGCCTAGTTTACTTCGTGGCAAATACGCCCCTGCATGGAAACCCATTCCATGGAGCTCTCTACGCACTGTTGTTGGGCTCATCTGAAGGCCACACCAAGTTTGGAGGTCTTTAGCTATTGACTCTGCAGACAGTTGGCGACTTCTGCGCACTGTGTGCTTCAGCATGCGCTGACCCCGCCCTGTCATGTGACGTGGCCTACCACTTGGTGGCTGAGTTGCTGTTGTTCCCAGTTGCTTCCACTTTGTTATAATCCCACTAACAGTTGAGCGTGGAATATTTAGTAGCCAGGAAATGTCACGGATGGAGTTATTGCCCAGGTGGCCACCTATCACGGGACCACGCTTGGAGTCACTGAGGTCCTGAGAGCGACCCATTCTTTCACCAATGTTTGTAGAAGCCGTCTGCATGCCTAGGGGCTTGATTGTATACACCTGTGTCCATGGAGGGGATTGGAACACCTGAATCCAATGAATTGGAGGGCTGGCCCAATACTTTTGGCAATATAGTGTATATATCAAATCGCATCCAATGATTGGCGATGGAAGCCATCAAATCGGTACGTTACAATTAGAAAAATAGTTCCTGGACTACTTTTGCTGATTTGGGGTGTGACCTGCATAGACATCTGTGCCCAGATATCTATGAAGTCGCACCCAACGTCGCACTGCCACATTGAAATTGTGTGACTTCAAGTGAAGTTTGGATCCAGTGTGAACCAAGGCCAACAGTTTTCTTGAAGAAAATGTTTCCAAGAAAAATAGGGTTTTCCTCCAATCCAAAAACCAGATGTTAACGGATGCGCCCATTAATGGATGTACACAGATGATCATCCATTTACATCCGCTACTCCATAGAATTACATGGGTGGCCGTTTTTCATCCGTAAACAGACAGATGAAAAACGGAAATACGGAACGCCCATGTGAAGGGGGCCTAAGGGGGGATATGATCTCCATGTATAATACATAAGGGGGATATGATCTCCATGTATAATACATGAGGGGGGATATGATCTCCATGTATAATACATAAGGGGGGGGATATGATCTCCATGTATAATACATAAGGGGGGGGATATGATCACCATGTATAATACATAAAGGGGGATATGATCTCCATGTATAATACATAAAGGGGGATATGATCACCATGTATAATACATAAAGGGGGGGGATATGATCACCATGTATAATACATAAGGGGGGGGATATGATCACCATGTATAATACATAAAGGGGGATATGATCTCCATGTATAATACATAAAGGGGGATATGATCTCCATGTATAATACATAAGGGGGTATATGATCTCCATGTATACATAAGGGGGGATATGATCTCCATGTATAATACATAAGGGGGGATATGATCTCCATGTATAATACATAAGGGGGGGATATGATCTCCATGTATAATACATAAGGGGGGATATGATCTCCATGTATACATAAGGGGGATATGATCTCCATGTATAATACATAAGGGGGATATGATCTCCATGTATAATACATAATGGGGATATGATCTCCATGTATAATACATAAGGGGGGGTTATGATCTCCTTGTATAATACATAAGGGGGGATATGATCTCCATGTATAATACATAAGGGGGGATATGATCTCCATGTATAATACATAAGGGGGATATGATCACCATGTATAATACATAAGGGGGGATATGATCTCCATGTATAATACATAAGGGGGGGGGATATGATCTCCATGTATAATACATAAGGGGGGATATGATCTCCATGTATAATACATATGGGGGGATATGATCTCCATGTATAATACATAAGGGGGGATATGATCTCCATGTATAATACATAAGGGGGACATGATCTCCATGTATAATACATAAGGAGGATATGATCACCATGTATAATACATAAGGGGGGATATGATCTCCATGTATAATACATAAGGGGGGGATATGATCTCCATGTATAATACATAAGGGGGGATATGATCTCCATGTATAATACATAAGGGGGGATATGATCTCCATGTATAATACATAAGGGGGGATATGATCAACATGTATAATACATAAGGGGGGATATGATCTCCATGTATAATACATAAGGGGGGGATATGATCTCCATGTATAATACATAAGGGGGGATATGATCTCCATGTATAATACATAAGGGGGGGGATATGATCTCCAAGTATAATACATAAGGGGGGATATGATCTCCATGTATAATACATAAAGGGGGATATGATCAACATGTATAATACATAAGGGGGGATATGATCTCCATGTATAATACATAAGGAGGGATATGATCTCCATGTATAATACATAAGGGGGATATGATCTCCATGTATAATACATAAGGGGGGGATATGATCACCATGTATAATACATAAGGGGGGGATATGATCTCCATGTATAATACATAAGGTGGGATATGATCTCCATGTATAATACATAAGGGGGGGATATGATCTCCATGTATAATACATAAGGGGATATGATCTCCATGTATAATACATAAGGGGGGATATGATCTCCATGTATAATACATAAGGGGGATATGATCTCCATGTATAATCCATAAGGAGGATATGATCTCCATGATCCGTAAATAGACAAATGAAAAACGGAAATACGGAACGCCCATGTGAAGGGGGCCTAAGGGGGGATATGATCTCCATGTATAATACATAAGGGGGATATGATCACCATGTATAATACATAAGGGGGGGATATGATCTCCATGTATAATACATAAGGGGGGATATGATCTCCATGTATAATACATAAGGGGGGATATGATCTCCATGTATAATGCATAAGGGGGGATATGATCACCATGTATAATACATAAGGGGGGATATGATCTCCATGTATAATACATAAGGGGGGATATGATCATTCTCCATGTATAATACATAAGGGGGGATATGATCTCCATGTATAATACATAAGGGGGGGATATGATCTCCATGTATAATACATAAGGGGGGGATATGATCTCCATGTATAATACATAAGGGGGATATGATCACCATGTATAATACATAAGGGGGGATGTGATCTCCATGTATAATACATAAGGGGGGATATGATCTCCATGTAGAATACATAAGGGGGATATGATCTCCATGTATAATACATAAGGGGGATATGATCTCCATGTATAATACATATAAGGGGGGGATATGATCTCCATGTATAATACATAAGGGGGGATATGATCTCCATGTATAATACATAAGGGGGGATATGATCTCCATGTATAATACATAAGGGGGGATATGATCTCCAGGTATAATACATAAGGGGGGATATGATCACCATGTATAATACATAAGGGGGGGATATGATCTCCATGTATAATACATATAAGGGGGGGATATGATCACCATGTATAATACATAAGGGGGATATGATCTCCATGTATAATACATAAGGGGGATATGATCTCCATGTATAATACATAAGGGGGGATATGATCTCCATGTATAATACATAAGGGGGGATATGATCTCCATGTATAATACATAAGGGGGGATATGATCTCCATGTATAATACATAAGGGGGGATATGATCTCCATGTATAATACATAAGGGGGGATATGATCTCCATGTAGAATACATAAGGGGGATATGATCTCCATGTATAATACATATAAGGGGGGGATATGATCTCCATGTATAATACATAAGGGGGGATATGATCTCCATGTATAATACATAAGGGGGGATATGATCTCCATGTATAATACATAAGGGGGGATATGATCTCCAGGTATAATACATAAGGGGGGATATGATCACCATGTATAATACATAAGGGGGATATGATCTCCATGTATAATACATAAGGGGGGATATGATCTCCATGTATAATACATAAGGGGGGATATGATCTCCATGTATAATACATAAGGGGGGATATGATCTCCATGTATAATACATAAGGGGGGATATGATCTCCATGTATAATACATAAGGGGGGATATGATCTCCATGTATAATACATAAGGGGGGATATGATCTCCATGTATAATACATAAGGGGGGATATGATCTCCATGTATAATACATAAGGGGGGATATGATCACCATGTATAATACATAAGGGGGATATGATCTCCAGGTATAATACATAAGGGGGGATATGATCTCCATGTATAATACATAAGGGGGGTATGCTCACCATGTATAGTTGCCCAGCAACAAAAAGAATTCCACTTTAAAAAAAAAAAAAAGCGCTGAACAAAATGTGGTAAAAACGCAGCAAAAACGCATGTATAAAAACGCAAAACGAACTGCAAAAAGAACTGCATATCGGACAAAAAGCAAACTGCGTAGGTGTGAATGGATCCTCAGTGAGCACAGCACTGCATTGTTTATAATTACAGAGCTGTGTTCTGTGAAAGACTGAGGCTATCACAGGTCCTGGCGGTCAATCATTGGCCGGGACCCCGTGATTGGCATGTGCTGTAACGGATCACAGCACAGTTGTGGCAGAAGGCGTGTGCTTGCGCCCCATGCTCAGGCATGTGGATCATGTACTAAGTATACGATCCAACGCAGGGAGGCCACATTGCCGCTGCACAGGTACGTGATGCAGTCCAGTGTGCATGAGACCTCATGATGGTGATAAAATAATTATTTTGATACAAATGTTACTGTTTACATATAAAGAAATTCTAAACATTGAAACGTGTTTTTTTTTTTCTTTTAAAGTTCTAAAAGAAAACAAAAAAAATAAACTTTACAAAAAAATAAAAACATAAAAATAATAAAATAATAATAATTAAATAAATAACAAATAAATACAATAAATAAATAAATAATAAAAAAAAACAAGAAAATATAAACAATTAAAAAAAAAAGGTAAGAAGAGTAGAGAAAGGAGTTTAATAAAGTAGAAGTAAAAGGAAAAACTATTTTGTTTTGTTTTTTCCATTTTGGATGGAGTTAGGCGATACTTTAGGCGATCTATACAATACGATTTTTTTTCTTCATTCAGCTCAGTAGATTGTTTAAAAAAAATACCGGATTCTTTCTTGGATACACAGAATATAACTGGATACTAACATTTATTGGGGTTGGGGGGGGGTTTGGATGGGGAGGGAAGATTTGTACTGGGAAGAGAAATAGGATGGGATGCTAGGATGATACAATTGAGGAAGAGAAGATGTGTACTAGAGGGGGGTATTTTTTGGGTAGGGGAGATTTTTGCAGGGGAAATTGGAAATTTGAGCTGGGAGGTGGGATTGAGTGGCAAAGATTTGTGTTGAGAGGGGGGATTTGGACTAGGAGGGGGGGGGGATTATTCAATTGTACTGTTGGCTTGCAGAGGGAATTTATGCTTAGGGGGCGAGCGTGCTGATCAGTACTATTTTTTGCTGAGAGATTTATGCTGAGACATGAAATGAGGGCCCTCCATATACCCCCTCTCCTCACATAGCTGAGATCAGATTCTCTTACAGACACGGCCTCAATCTGTAGTGGCTACACACTGTGCAGGTGGAGGCTGTGTCTGTAAGAGAATCTGATCTCAGCTATGTGCTGTATGGGGGGAGGAGATCTGAGTACCCAGGCTGTTTGCACTGTGGGGAAGGGAGGAGGAGACCTGCTGAGTGCTCTGCCAGCACTGACCCTGTCCTCTTCTCTGCTGACCCCTGTCCTCTGCACTGCTGACCCCTGTCCTCTGCACTGCTGACCCCTGTCCTCTGCACTGCTGACCCCTGTCCTCTGCACTGCTGACCCCTGTCCTCTGCACTGCTGACCTGACAAGCCCTTTTCTCCACCTTGCTGACCCTTGTCCTCTGTTCTGCTGACCTTCTATACACTGTCTCTTGTGCAGTCCCCTGCTGACCCCCTGTACTCTGTACTCTGCTCTGATAACCCCCCTGTACGCTGTCCTCTGCTGTGATAACCCCCTGTACTCTGTCCTCTGCTCTGATAACCCCCCTGTACGCTGTCCTCTGCTCTGATAACCCCCCTGTACGCTGTCCTCTGCTGTGATAACCCCCCTGTACACTGTCCTCTGCTCTGATAACCCCCCTGTACACTGCCCTCTGCTCTGATAACCCCCCTGTACCCTGTCCTCTGCTCTGATAACCCCCCTGTACACTGCCCTCTGCTCTGATAACCCCCCTGTACCCTGTCCTCTGCTCTGATAACCCCCCTGTACACTGTCCTCTGCTCTGATAACCCCCCTGTACACTGTCCTCTGCTCTGATAACCCCCCTGTACACTGTCCTCTGCTCTGATAACCCCCTGTACCCTGTCCTCTGCTCTGATAACCCCCTGTACCCTGTCCTCTGCTCTGATAACCCCCCTGTACACTGTCCTCTGCTCTGATAACCCCCTGTACCCTGTCCTCTGCTCTGATAACCCCCCTGTACACTGTCCTCTGCTCTGATAACCCCCCTGTACACTGTCCTCTGCTCTGATAACCCCCCTGTACGCTGTCCTCTGCTCTGATAACCCCCCCCTGTACACTGTTCTCTGCTCTGATAACCCCCCTGTACACTGTTCTCTGCTCTGATAACCCCCCCCCCCTGTACACTGTCCTCTGCTCTGATAACCCCCCCTGTACCCTGTCCTCTGCTCTGATAACCCCCCCTGTACGCTGTCCTCTGCTCTGATAACCCCCCCCTGTACACTGTCCTCTGCTCTGATAACCCCCCCCTGTACACTGTCCTCTGCTCTGATAACCCCCTGAGATTTATAACTGCACCCCTACATCAGACAGTCTAGATCCGGCCCTGATGGGGCCCCTACATAAGTCCCTTGCAATGCTTTCCAGGTCCCGTGTCATTTTTTTAACAAAAAAAAATGCAAGCTGGCAGGGAGCTGTCATTTACCAGCATTTAAAGTTCTCAGCCCTCCCCTTTTTTTGTCTCAGAGTCAACCATCCCCCTTCCACATCAGAATCCTCAGTCCCTCCTTTCACAACAGAGGTCTCAGCCCCTTTCGTATCAGAGTCCTCAACCCCCCCCCCCCCTTTACATCTGAATTCTCAGCCCCCTTCCACATCAGGGCTCAGTCACCCCCTCCCTTCCACATAAGAGTCCCCAGCCCCTTTTCACATCAGAATTATCAGTCCCCCTCTTCTTATTAGAGTCCTCAGTCTCCCCTTCATATCAGAGCCTCAGCCCCCTTTCCCATCAGAATTCTCAGTCCCCTTTCACACCAGAGTCCTCAGCCCCCCTTATCATCAGAATTCTCAGTCCCCTTTCACGTCAGAGTCATCAGTCCCCCTTCCCACCATAATTCTCTGTCCCCCTTCACATCAGAGACCTCAACCCCCCCTTATCATCAGAATTCTAAGTCCCCCTTTCATATCAGAGTCCTCAGCCCCCCTTCTCATCAGAATTCTAAGTCCCCCTTCACATCAGAGTCCTCAGCCCCCCTTCCCATCATAATTCTCTGTCCCCCTTCACATCAGAGTCCTCAGCCCCCTTATCATCAGAATTCTCAGTCCCCTTTCACAGCAGAGTCCTCATCACCCCTTCCCACCAGAATTATCTGTCCCCCTTCACATCAGAGACCTCAACCCCCCCTTATCATCAGAATTCTAAGTCCCCCTTCACATCAGAGTCCTCAGCCCCCCTTCTCATCAGAATTCTCAGTCACCCTTCACAGCAGAGTCCTCAGCCCCCCTTCTCATCAGAATTCTCAGTCCCCCTCACATTAGAGTCCTCAGCCCCCAACCCCCACCTTTCACATCAGAGTCCTCACTCTCCCCTTCATATCAGAGACCTCAGCCCCCCTTCCCATCATAATTCTCAGTCCCCCTTCACATCAGAGTCCTCAGCCCCGCTTCACATCAGAGTCCTGACTCTCCCCTTCATATCAGAATTCTCAGTCCCCCTCACATTAGAGTCCTCAGCCCCCAACCCCCACCTTTCACATCAGAGTCCTCACTCTCCCCTTCATATCAGAGACCTCAGCCCCCCTTCCCATAAGAATTCTCAGTCACCCTTCACATCAGAGTCCTCAGCCCCCCCTTCACATTGGGATTCTCAATCTCCCCTCACATTAGAGTCTTCAGCCCCCAACCCCTTCCCCACCTTTCACATCAAAGTCCTTGGTCCCCCCTTCAAATCAGAGTCCTCAGTCCCCCCCTCCACATCAGGGTCTTCGACCAACCCGCCTGCACCATGGAACCATATGGCGCTGTGCAAAAAGATAGGATGCAGCTCAGCACTCCTAACAAGCCAAAGAGGCACCCCAGAGTGCTGTGGCACCCTGGTCAAGAAACACTGTTTTTTAGTATTTTTTTTTATGTTGAAGAAAATACAGTCCAAGTAATTTGTGTGTTATATTATTATTCTTCTATTGATGTCAGAACAATCCTATAGGATAATGTAGATGAATGTTCATTCACACTGGAGGCACCCAGACTGCATTTCAAATTGTGAATGAAACACTGGAAATCCTTGATCACCCCCTAGTGACGGAAAAAGGGAAGTGCAGAAAAAAAGGTTCCAAGGATGAAGTATTATAGGATGAGTCAGTCTGGTGAACCATTGGTGGCCCCCATCTTATTTCATGTTGTTTGAGTTTGGGCCAGGATGATGTATGTTACCGGCGCTGTGATTCACAACAAGACGCTGGTGAATACAGTGAATCACGCTTTCCCATAATACTGCAGAGTGCGGCCGGTGCCAAGCGGAGGACCAGGAACATTAAACCTCTGCATAAAAATATTCTGATTCATTCCATGAGCGCACAGCTGGAGAATCTGCGTCCATACAGAAAAGTCATTCTTTTTTTCTTTTTTTTTTTAAAAAGAGAACCTGTCAAGGGTCCGCCAATGGACATTAGATGGACACCTGAATAAACACAGTAAGAATCGATGTCATGTTCTGCCTTTTACAGCTCCGTGCTTCCTGCTGAATGGGAGTTTTATGTGAGTCCGTGAAGTCAGAAATCTTTAAATTGGTTTTTAGTGACTTGGCCACAAGCACCTGATTGGCATTCTTGAATCCATGTGTATTATTCTCCAATGTGTTCTGGAGTAAAAGCCGCTAGAAAAAATGAAAACCTACCCAGTGACCTAAACATGAATATTCCTGGCCCGATCCCAGCCCTGAGTTCTAATATTTACTTAATGTTTGTTATGAACCTAAAATACTTGCCTGTCCCCGGGGCCACCGATAAGGGCGTACAGCAGGGGCGGACTGACCATTTGAAAACTCGGGCACTGCCCGAGGGCCCGGGGTCAGTAGGGGGCCCCATGAGATGCCCCTGGTACTTATTTTATAGGCTTTTTTGAGTTTGAGCAAGGACACAGGGGCCCCATGATCCCCTATTGCCCAGGGGCCCCATGAGTTGTCAGTCCGCCCCTGGGGTACAGGCAGCCTTCCTTTACAGGGCCCAGGCCCCATTAGCTCAGCAGGGGCTTCCTGTGGGCATCTCACAGCCCACCATCTTCCTAACCCCAGGTACCCTCTTTCATCCCTAATAGAGGATGGAGAATGTGGAGCAATGGGGACTGCAGAGTGTAGGGTAGTGGGAGGTGATGAGGAATAAGTGATGTGTAATGCAGATACAGATAGAGTTTTGGATGCAGGGGGTGCAGAGTGTTGGATAATGGGGAATGCAGGGAGTATAGAGTAGGAGGTGATGCAGGGGTGCAGAGATGTGGGTAATGGGGGGTGCAGGGGATGCAGAGTGTGTGGGAATGAAGGATGCAAGGGTAATTGGGGGTGGGGGCTGATACAAGTGAGGTAATGTACGTACAGATAGAGTATTGGGAGATGCAGGGGGTGCAGAGTGTTGAGAATAAGTGAGGTGTAATTCAGATAAAGTTTTGGATGTAGGGGGTGCAGAGTGTTGGGTAACAGGGAATGCAGGGAGTATAGAGTAGGACATAGGAGGTGATGCAGGGGGTGCAGAGATGTGGGTAATGGGGGGTGCAGGGGATGCAGAGTGTGTGGGAATGAAGGATGCAACAGTAATTGGGGGTGGGGGCTGATACAAGTGAGGTAATGTAGGTACAGATAGAGTATTGGGAGTTGCAGGGGTTGCAGAGTGTTGGGAATAAGTGAGGTGTAATTCAGATAGAGTTTTGGATGTAGGGGGTGCAGTGTGTTGGGTAACAGGGAATGCAGGGAGTATAGAGTAGGACATAGGAGGTGATGCAGGGGGTGCAGAGATGAGGGTAATGGGGGGTAATTGGAATACAGAGTGTGTGGGAATGAAAGATGCAAGGGTAGTGGGCCCAGGCCCCATTAGCTCAGCAGGGGCTTCCTGTGGGCATCTCACAGCCCATCAACTTCCTAACCCCAGGTACCCTCTTTCATCCCTAATAGAGGATGGAGAATGTGGAGCAATGGGGACTGCAGAGTGTAGGGAAGTGGGAGGTGAGGAAGAATAAGTGAGGTGTAATGCAGATACAGATAGAGCTTTGAATGCAGGGGGTGCAGAGTGTTGGATAATGGGGAATGCAGGGAGTATAGAGTAGGAGGTGATGCAGGGGTGCAGAGATGTGGGTAATGGGGGGTGCAGGGGATGCAGAGTGTGTGGGAATGAAGGATGCAACTGTAATTGGGGGTGGGGGCTGATACAAGTGAGGTAATGTAGGTACATATAGAGTATTGGGAGTTGCAGGGGGTGCAGAGTGTTGGGAATAAGTGAGGTGTAATTCAGATAAAGGTTTGGATGTAGGTGGTGCAGAGTGTTGGGTAACAGGGAATGCAGGGAGTATAGAGTAGGACATAGGAGGTGATGCAGGGGGTGCAGAGATGGGGGTAATGGGGATACAGAGTGTGTGGGAATGAAAGATGCAAGGGTAGTGGGCCCAGGCCCCATTAGCTCAGCAGGGGCTTCCTGTGGGCATCTCACAGCCCACCATCTTCCTAACCCCAGGTACCCTCTTTCATCCCTAATAGAGGATGGAGAATGTGGAGCAATGGGGACTGCAGAGTGTAGGGAAGTGGGAGGTGAGGAAGAATAAGTGAGGTGTAATGCAGATACAGATAGAGTTTTGGATGCAGGGGGTGCAGAGTGTTGGATAATGGGGAATGCAAGGAGTATAGAGTAGGATGTAGGAGGCGATGCAGGGGGTGCAGAGATGGGGGTAATGGGAGGTGCAGGGCATTCAGAGTGTGTGTGAATGAAGAATGCAAGGGTAGTGGGGGGGGGAGCTTATACATTTGAGGTCATGAAGGTACATATAGAGTATTGGGAGATGCTGTGGGTGCAGAGTGTTGGGTAATGGTAATGCAGGAAGTATAGAGTAGGATGTAGAAGGTGATGCAGGTGGTGCAGAGATGTGGGTAATGGGGGGTGCTGGGGATGTAGAGTGTGTGGGAATGAAGGATGCAAAGGTAATGGGGGGGCTGATACAAGTGAGGTAGTGTAGGTACAGATAGCGTAGTGGGAGATGCAGGTGGTGCAGAGATGTGGGTAATGGGGGGTGCTGGGGATGCAGAGTGTGTGGGAATGAAGGATGCAAAGGTAATGGGGGGGGGGGGGCTGATACAAGTGAGGTAGTGTAGGTACAGATAGCGTAGTGGGAGATGCAGGGGGTGCAGAGTGTTGGGTAATGGGAATTCAGGGATTATAGAGTAGGATGCAAAAGGGGATGCAGGGGGTGCAGAGTTGGTGGTCATGGGGGTGCAGGGGATACAGAGTGTGTGGGAATGAAGGAACCCTGCATTATGCAAGGTAGTGGAGGTGGGGGGGGGGTGAAGCAGGGATACAAGCAAGGTATAATGCAGATACAGATTGAGTATTGGGAGAAGCAGGTGGTGCAGACTAATGGGCAATGCAGGAAGAATAAAGTAAGGTGTAAGGGAGAATGCAGGGGGTGCAGAATGGGGGTGATGGGGGGTAGGGCTGCTGATGCTGAACATTTTTATTCCATTAAGATCTATGAGTCTCTCTGCTGCGGTGACAGATGGGACTTATAGTCCACCATTCGCCTATCCTTTATAATAGATCTGTGAATGTATGTGTCAGAAATCAGTAGCAGAGGTGACCAAATCTGTGTATCCACGTTTAGGAAACTGGGACTAGACCCTATACATTATATTTAAAGTAAGATGTATTTAAAGTGAAGCCAAAATCTAATCAAACACAAATATGAAACAGATATAAGTGAACACAATAACTAACTAAACCTAGCAAACTAACACAGAAAAGCAGGGAACATTTGGGAACAGGAAACACAACTGTGATCAGGAACAAGGGGAAGAAGGAACAAGGCTGCGGGGTTCAGGGTATGGGTATAAGGCAAAACGTATGATCAAGAGCAGGAACAGGATAAACAGCTAACAGTGTCTGACAGCAAGCAAAATACCTTCCCAGCAGCCAGCATCAGGAACTTATAACTGGGATCGCCGGGATCTCCTGGCTGCTGGGAGACACCCAAACATATCTTTTTGCAAAAACAACACTGCACGTCACCAAAAGAACATCACACCCACAGTGAAGCATGGTGGTGGCAGCATCATGCTTTGGGGCTGTTTTTCTTCAGCTGGAACTAGGGCCTTACACAATTCGCATGTGATGCACTACATTCCTGCGCGAATCACATGCGATATACCGCACCGCACAAGTGTGAACCCAGCCTAAAGGTGTCAAAAGTTCTGAAATGATTTATCTTTGTCTCATTTTTTTACATCACAGAAACCTGACATTTTAACAGGGGTGTGTAGACTTTTTATATCCACTGTATACAGGCACCGGCACATTGATATCCCCGCTGGTACAGTGAAATAGAAGTGCAGAAGCTCTTCTCTTATGGCAGAGCTGGTCAGGGGGAGAATTTTCCCATCTCCACGCTGGCACACAGAGCCGAGATAATGCTAATACGCACGGGGTGATTAGGATGTGACCAGGCACAACCGGCACACCTTGTGCGCACGCCTATGGTTACCAGCAAGTGATCTGGAGAAAAAACCCTTTCACTGAAGAGTGTGTGAGCTGTGAGGTAGGTGAGGTAGTACTTCCTCTATGTTCACCTCCTCGTTGGGTACAAAGTATGGATCACATGAAAGACCTACCCTGGGGTTCTTCTGGGCTACGCTGGGTACCAATCTGGGGTCACATCAATGCCCCAGGACAAGGTGGAGGCCATTTTCAAGGATATCTTTAAGGTGGACTTCCAATTTAGGGATGGCCATGCACCTTGTACACTAAACAATAAACTAAATTCCAGTTAACTCTCTCAGGCCTGGATCAATGTATACTTTCCCTATCAGTCGTTGCAATTCGGAGGGACAAGCTGAGCTGATGCCCACTTCACTTCACTTTTCCAGCATATCTCCACAACCTCACTCCCAGTAATGGAATGGAGTCCCGCCAAGCACCTACCCCAGATTCCTCTGTTAACCCTTCCTCTTCCATACCTTTGACCAGGCCGAGGGCCTCTGCGGTGCTGATCTTCTCCCCTTGCTATGAGAGACAGACCTCTCCGAGGGAGTGCCGACAAAATCTCTCTCGTTACTAGAGGACATCCCACCTGTCACAGGTACACACTTCATGACAGGCTGCTTGTACATATTGTTAATCTTCTGTTACCCCTGGTAAGCACTTGCTTGTACTCCACACTGTGCAAACTCCTATGGAACTGTCTTCATACTCCAATGTGCTTCATTGACCCTACTGCAGACTTTGTGTAGTGCCATTTACTTCCATAAACCCCTTTAATAACTTCAGACCAGGCAAGGCAAATCGTCAAACACTTTACTCGGAAAAGGTAGGTATTACAATCAACAAGGCAACAGCCTTTACCTAAACTAGTCCCTAACTCAAGTTTGGCTGCCCCAGAACAGGCTTGAGTCCATGTAAAGGTAAGTCCGTATCGGCAATGCTCCAACAGCTGCAGGTCCTAGCAATCCCCCTACATATTGAAGGCCCCGAGTGACAGCGAGACTTGGCTGAGACCTAGGCAGGAGCTCAACTAGGAAGCAGGAACCCCCTTTTACAGAAGCAGCTCTTTGTAAGCAGCTGGAGATTACATCTTGCTGGCTTGTCTGTGTCCTCTTCCAATGCAGCAAACTGAGTGTGAACAGAGCCCTACCCCCTTTTATTTACAGCACAGGGAGAGAGGCAGAGCTCAGCAAAAAGTGCGGGAACTGCATTAACCCTTCCCTTCCAACTACTGCAGCCACATGCCTCACTAACCCGACATTTCAAACTGCTTACAAGTGTCATAGGAAAGTGAGACGGGGAATTTTCTCTGGGCATTGTGTGTAGGACCTTTTGCCTAGAGCTCCAGGTGTGCCTGTGCATTGAGAGTTAGACATCACAGGTTGCTATAAGGACTGTGACCAGGGGCGGACTGACCATTTGGAAACTCGGGCACTGCCCGAGGGCCTGGGGTCTTTAGGGGGCCCCATGAGATGCCCCTGGTACCTTATTCATAGGTTTTTTTGAGTTTGGGCAAGGACACAGGGGCCCCATGATCCCCTATTGCCCGGGGGCCCCATGAGTTGTCAGTCCGCCCCTGACTTTGACTGCTCTAGGGGCTCTGCTATTGAAGGACTTTGCTTGAGAATCTGTCCTCCTGCACCCACTTGTGTTTTTTGGGGGGGTTTTTAGTATCCTGCACCCTCATCCCTCTCTCTTGTTGAAGCACCACAACAAAACTTCAAAAAGACACCCTATACTAAGCCTGCGTTTGTATGTGCTCTGAACTTAGCACGGGGGCTGGCAGCCTCTGAACAGATAAGAGAGACTTAGTTATCTCCAGTGGCTCTTCCGATGGTAAGCTCTACACACAAATCACCAAAATGAAAAAGAAAGCCAACTTGTTTTGGAGGCTGAAATGATCCCCCTTCATCAGGGCTTTGGTAAAGATCCTGGACACATCAATCAATGCCAGGACAATGGCAAGTAAATCCGTGTGTCAGTGCCAAGCAGCAGAATCAGGATTAAAGTGTCCAAGAGGCACTGTTTTAAGCACTAAAGAACTGATGTAGGAGGGCTGTTTTGCACCTAAAAGGCGTTGGATGCCCTTATTTTTTTTTTTTGGAATCAAATAAATATCTTTAGAAATATTTACACATAGATGACTCAGTTCAGGTGAGGTCCTCTTTTTTGTGGCAGAACCTAGGGCATTGGGCTGCTCTAAGAACTTCTATTTGTGTCACTTAGTGGTTCTTGTCCAATGCTACCTCTCCTTTGGGCTTCGTGGAAGCATTGTCAATCAGATGGTATTTCGAGGTCCAAAGAATCCTCTACTATACCACCCTGTATAAGTTTGTATACCTTTACTATAATTTTAGGTCTACATAAGTTTGGTTTTCTACCAGGGGCGGACTGACAACTCATGGGGCCCCGGGCAATAGGGGATCATGGGGCCTCTGTGTCCTTGCCCAAACTCAAAAAAGCCTATGAAAAAGATACCAGGAGCATCTCATGGGGCCCCCCTACTGACCCGGGCAGTGCCCGAGTTTCCAATTGGTCGGTTCACCCCTGTTTTCTACATAAATACAGACTCTTCTACTTAAAATGCCAGGACTCTTTTTTGTTTCCAACCCGGCACTGCTTCGGAATCTTTCTCCAACTCTTTGTAAATGGTGATAATCTATTTATTGAGTCAAATGAAGCTGAACAACAAACCTCAACACAAAGCTCTAAACTTGTTGGTTTGTTTGGAACATCCCGACAATTGTTGGACTCTACGCTTTACGGTTTCCAGTAAGTTTTAATATCTCTCCAGATTTCTGTATTATTTCCTCGCACAGACTGGCTCTGGGTCCCCATAGGACCCATGTTCTGTAGGCTGTGTTTCTAGCCCTGCCTTGGAGATGAAGTGAAACGAACATTGTGGTTTTGGCGCAGGCCTTGTTGGACTTTATTTAGCATCGGATCCTCTCCATCGCTTGGCTTTGCCATGCTTTTCAATCAACGAGTCTTCAGATCTTCTAGACAAATTGTATTCTGTCACCTCCCTCGATCTGGTTTCAGGCCCAAACTAAGTGCTGTTATAGGAGACTATAGGAGAGTCAAATTCTGCATTTGGTGCCCTTTCCAGGACTGAAAGAGCTTCTGGCATTCGATTGCAGAACATTAGGAGGGTTGTTTATACCCAGAGCAGGAGACACCTGCAAAGGTGCCAAAAGAATAGTTGAAGACCTGGAATCCCTCCAATGGTAAATACGTGGCTTTTACTTCCCGTAGGAAAACATTGACCTTTCAAGAAGATGAGAACTAAACATTTTCTAACGGGTAAAAAAAATAATAATTAAAAGGTGATGAGTGAAAAAACTAAACATAAAAGAATTATGAATTTAATTGGCCAGTCCAGCCCAAAAGTGATGGTTCAGTTGATGGTAGGTCATGGAGAACGAAATGCCCTAGATTGAACACCAGTTTTCTATATGCTCAGTGACCTGTGAAAAAGCATTGAAATTATGTTAAAGGTTAAGTTCACCTTTGGGAATTTCGCTATTTGTACCACCCATTTTTAGGATGGAACATGTAACATGTTCCCAATGCTGCAGCCGCTGTCCTCCCCCCCCCCCCCCCTTACTAGCTGCCACTTTTAAAAAACAGTGTGGCCATGCAGGGCTCCGCCAACATGGCCGCCTCATTCATTCACAGTGTTTTGTGCATGAATGAACTACTAGTCCCTACAGCCTTAGCAGCTGTCGGCTTGTAGTTCTCAATGAACTGCCACGGCGATGTGGAACGCCATGGTAGTTCATTGATTCTTCCTGTTAGTATATCTCCTTGCCAGTACATCCCCTACCGGGAAGCAGATATACTGACCAGGGACAGACTGACCATTTAGGAACTCGGGCATTGCCCGAGGGCCCGTGGTCAGTAGGGGGCTCCATGAGATGCCCCTAGTACCGTTCATAGACTTTTTTGGGTGTGGTCTGAGTGTGGGCGAGGACATAGGAGCCCCATGATCCCCTATTGCCCGGGGGCCCCATGAGTTGTCAGTCCACCCCTGATACTGACAGATCTGCAGGAGGCCTGCATGACACCAGCGATCAGCAGATCGCTGGTGCAATGCTTTCCAGCCTCCTGCAACAAAAATAATAAATGCACATTTTTTTACATGCAAGAAAATGTGCATTTATTATTTTTTGTCAAAAGGTGAACTTATCCTTAAAACTGTTATTTGGACGTCTAAGGGTGCCCATTAGGATGCATGATGTCAACACCAAATTCTGACCCAGCTATCTGATTGTCTCAGAAATCACACTAAAATGTTTATTTATAAAAAAAAAAAAACACTGTGCAAATGTTTCAGCATTTAGGCTGTGGCCAGTGGGAGTAGAAAATGCCTCTGGCTAGATGGTCAGTGGGTGCAAAAAAATTGTATAGAGACTGTGGTCAGTAGAAGGAGGAATAGTGCCCTATCCTTTGGGTCAATGGGAGGAATAGTGCCCCATCGTTGGTGTCAGTGGGAGGAATAGTGTCCCATCATTGGTATCAGTGGGAGGAATAGTGCCCCATCATTGGTGTCAGTGGGAGGAATAGTGTCCCATCATTGGTGTCAGTGGGAGGAATAGTGCCCCATCATTGGTATCAGTGGGAGGAATAGTGCACCATCATTGGTATCAGTGGGAGGAATAGTGCACCATCATTGGTATCAGTGGGAGGAATAGTGCCCCATCATTGGTGTCAGTGGGAGGAATAGTGCCCCATCATTGGTATCAATGGAGAGAATTGTGCCTCACCTTTGGTGTTAATGGTATAAACAGTGCTCCATCATTGGTATCAGTGGGAGGAATAGTGCTCCATCATTAGTGTCAGTGGGAGGAATAGTGCCCCATCATTGGTGTCAGTGGGAGGAATAGTGCCCCATCATTGGTATCAGTGGGAGGAATAGTGCCCCATCGTTGGTGTCAGTGGGGGGGAGGAATAGTGCCCCATCGTTGGTGTCAGTGGAAGGAGTAGTGTCCCATCATAGGTATCAGTGGGAGGAATAGTGTCCCATCATTGGTATCAGTGGGAGGAATAGTGCCCCATCATTGGTGTCAGTGGGAGGAATAGTGCCCTATCATTGGTATCAGTGGGAGAAATAGTGCCCCATCATTGGTATCAGTGGGAGAAATAGTGACCCATCATTGGTGTCAGTGGGAGGAATAGTGCCCCATCATTGGTATCAGTGGGAGGAATAGTGCTCCATCATTGGTATCAGTGGGAGGAATAGTGCCCTATCATTGGTATCAGTGGGAGGAATAGTGCCCCATCATTGGTGTCAGTAGGAGGAATAGTGCCTCATCATTGGTATCAGTGGGAGGAATAGTGTCCCATCATTGGTGTCAGTAGGAGGAATAGTGTCCCATCATTGGTATCAGTGGAAGGAATAGTGTCCCATCATTCGTATCAGTGGGAGGAATAGTGCCTCATCATTGGTATCAGTGGGAGGAATAGTGCCTCATCATTGGTATCAGTGGGAGGAATAGTGTCCCATCATTGGTATCAGTGGAAGGAATAGTGTCCCATCATTGGTATCAGTGGGAGAAATAGTGCCCCATCATTGGTGTCAGTGGGAGGAATAGTGCCCTATCATTGGTATCAGTGGGAGGAATAGTGCCCCATCATTGGTATCAGTGGGAGGAATAGTGTCCCATCATTGGTATCAGTGGGAGGAATAGTGCCCCATCATTGGTGTCAGTGGGAGGAATAGTGCCCTATCATTGGTATCAGTGGGAGGAATAGTGCCCCATCATTGGTATCAGTGGGAGGAATAGTGTCCCATCATTGGTATCAGTGGAAGGAATAGTGTCCCATTATTGGTGTCAGTGGGAGGAATAGTGTCCCATCATTGGTGTCAGTAGGAGGAATAGTGTCCCATCATTGGTATCAGTGGGAGGAATAGTGTCCCATTATTGGTGTCAGTGGGAGGAATAGTGTCCCATCATTGGTGTCAGTAGGAGGAATAGTGTCCCATCATTGGTATCAGTGGAAGGAATAGTGTCCCATCATTGGTATCAGTGGGAGAAATAGTGCCCCATCATTGGTGTCAGTGGGAGGAATAGTGCCCCATCATTGGTGTCAGTGGGAGGAATAGTGCCCCATCATTGGTATCAGTGGGAGGAATAGTGTCCCATCATTGGTATCAGTGGGAGGAATAGTGCCCTATCATTGGTATCAGTGGGAGGAATAGTGTCCCATCATTGGCATCAGTGGGAGGAATAGTGTCCCATCATTGGTATCAGTGGGAGGAATAGTGTCCCATCATTGGTGTCAGTAGGAGGAATAGTGTCCCATCATTGGTATCAGTGGGAGAAATAGTGTCCCATCATTGGTGTCAGTAGGAGGAATAGTGCCTCATCATTGGTATCAGTGGGAGAAATAGTGCCCCATCATCGGTGTCAGTAGGAGGAATAGTGCCCCATCATTGGTGTCAGTGGGAGGAATAGTTCCCCGTCATTGGTATCAGTGGGAGAAATTGTGCCCAATCTTTAGAGTCAGTGGAAGGAATAGTGCACCATTGTTGATGTTGGAGGAATAATGCCTCATAGCAATGGGAGGAATAGTGCCCCAAAGGCTGGATAAGGGCAAGCAAAGAGCCACATCTGGCCTGTGGGCAGCAGTTTGTGGACCACTAGTCTAGTGCTCAGAGACAGAAGCGTGAAAATCCCAGGAGATCAGCAGTTTGTCAATTATGGTGTAATAGAGGTGTGTAGTAGTGTGAGCCAAAGGGATGACGGCCCAGGACAGAAGCACATCTTATCATGCAGCAAATAAACAATATATACCCTACAATATAATAGTTTATTTCTCATTTGATGCACCAAAATAAGGTGTCGTGTGACAATTCACATTTCTCAAAAACTGCTAAAATGGGAATATATGTAAATAAAGAGCTTGGATGGGTCCAAACCCAGAATTTAGCTGTCATTGCTGGACCAATGAACTGCAGGCAGGAGAATTCCTGACCCACAACTTCACATGTACAAAGGGGCGATGATGTTCAATTAGTTTCTGGCATTTCTGGCTCTTCCTCTTCATCCAGTGCCCCCATAGGAATCCTCTTCCTATGGGGGCACTCATGCTGGCTCGCTCCCATATGAAGCTGGTCATGCCTAGGGTGCAAATTAGTCTAGCACCGGCCCTGGTTGCGTGGTTGGGATTAAGTCTCACTGGGCAGTCCAATAGGCACCAGAATTTGACCACACTCCAACATGTAGGTGCTACGGCCATAGATATTCCCCACAGAGGTGAATGTCGGTGCTCTGGCTATGTGTGTCCTCCCCAGGGGCGGACAGACCATTTGGAAACACGGGCACTGCCCGAGGGCCCGGGGTCAGTAGGGGGCCCCATGAGATGCCCCTGATACCTTTTTCATAGGCGTTTTGGAGTTTGGGCAAGGACACAGGGGCCCCATGATCCCCTATTGCCCGGGGGCCCCATGAGTTGTCAATCCGCCCCTAGGTGTAACTAGAACCTTCAGGACCCCGGTGCAAAAACCTTGAAGGGCCCCCCTGACCACTGGGACCCTTTCCATCATCCATGGGGCCCTTTCCATTGGTCCGGGGACATTTTCATTGATCCCAGGGCCCTTCTCTCCAAGCCCAGGGACCTTCGCACTCATCCTGGGCCCTTTACTCCTGTTGTGGTGCCCTTCACAAGCCCCTGTTCATACCGCTGTGACCTAGTATGCGACTTAAAGTCGCAAGACAAATCAAAACACATTCATTTCAATGGACGCCATCTTAATTGATGCTAATCAAGTTGCAGCGACAAAAAAAAGAAAAGGCTCCAGCACTACTTTTCTGCGACTTTGGTGCAATTTGAGTGCCATAGACTGCAATGTTAAATCATAAAAAGTCGCACACCTTTGGGGTCGCAGCAGTGTGAACCAAGCTTTACGGTCCTGCAGTGGGACCCTTTCACATGTTTTGCAGCAAGCCCCCTTCCTACCATCTTGGGGCCCCCCACAGTGGCGGAATGCCAGGGCCAGGCCACAAATACGACCTTTGCAATCTTGGTAGTTCCGCCGCTGGGTCAAGCAGGGTTCCTTCATGGGGCAGACACTCACTATATAAAACAATTTGGACCTTAGAAAATGGGAGTTTTAAGCTTTTGGCTAAAGCGGTATTTTTTCATGGGGGACACAGACGCATAAAGGACACAGAGAAAGAAAACAATTTCTGCTGTTTTCCTTGAGTAGCTCTTTAACATTGGCCATTGCGACTTCCAACCAAAAGTGTTCCATAGCGTTACAAGTGACACAGCCCCGAATACATATGATATTCAACCAATTCCAGCCACTTCTGAGGCTCCATTACCCCATGAGGGTCGTATGAAAATGTAAGTGATTATAACAGGGGCCAGGTCACAAATACGACCTTTGCGACCCTGGTAGTTCCACCTCTGGGTCAAGCAGGGTTCCTTCATGGGGCAGACACTCACTATATAAAACAATTTGGACCTTAGAAAATGGGAGTTTTAAGCTTTTGGCAAAAGCGGTATTTTTTAATGGGGGACACAGACGCATAAAGGACACAGAGAAAGGGAAAAAAAATTCTGCTGTTTTCCTTGAGTAGCTCTTTAACATTGGCCATTGCGACTTCTGAGGCACCATTACCCCATGAGGGTCTTAAGAAAACGTAAGCAATAATAACAGGGGCCAGGTCACAAATACAACCTTTGCGACCCTGGTAGTTCCGCCACTGGGTCAAGCTGTGTTTCATCATGGGGCAGAGCTGACACTCACTATATAAAACAATTTGGACTTCAAAAATGGGAGTTTTAAGCTTTTGGCTAAAGCTGTATTTTTTCATGGGGGACACAGACGCATAAAGGACACAGAGAAAGGGAAAAAAACATTCTGCTTTTTTCCTTGAGTAGCTCTTTAACATTGGCCATTGCGACCTCCAACCAAAAGTGTTCCATAGCATTACGAGTCACACAGCCCTGAATACATATGATATTCAACCAATTCCAGCCACTTCTGAGGCTCCATTACCCCATGAGGGTCTTAAGAAAACGTAAGCGATAATAACAGGGGCCAGGTCACAAATACGACCTTTGCGACCCTGGTAGTTCCGCCACTGGATCAAGCAGGGTTTCTTCATGGGGCAGAGCTGACACTCACTATATAAAACAATTTGGACCTTAGAAAATGGGAGTTTTAAGCTTTTGGCTAAAGCGGTATTTTTTCATGGGGGACACAGACGCATAAAGGACACAGAGAAAGGGAAAAAAAAAATTCTGCTGTTTTCCTTGAGTAGCTCTTTAACATTGGCCATTGCGACTTCTGAGGCACCATTACCCCATGAGGGTCTTAAGAAAACGTAAGCAATAATAACAGGGGCCAGGTCAAAAATACAACCTTTGCGACCCTGGTAGTTCCGCCACTGGGTCAAGCTGTGTTTCATCATGGGGCAGAGCTGACACTCACTATATAAAACAATTTGGACCTTAGAAAATGGGAGTTTTAAGCTTTTGGCTAAAGCAATATTTTTTCATGGGGGACACAGACGCATAAAGGGCACAGAGAAAGAAAAACGTTTCTGCTGTTTTCCTTGAGTAGCTCTTTAACATTGGCCATTGCGACCTCCAACCAAAAGTGTTCCATAGCATTACGAGTGACACAGCCCCAAATACATATGATATTCAACCAATTCCAGCCACTTCTGAGGCTCCATTACCCCATGAGGATCTTAAGAAAACGTAAGCGATTATAACAGGGGCCAGGTCACAAATGCGACCTTTGTGACCCTGGTAGTTCCGCCACTGGGTCAAGCAGGGTTTCTTTATGGGGCAGAGCTGACACTCACTATATAAAACAATTTGGACCTTAGAAAATGGGAGTTTTAAGCTTTTGGCTAAAGCAATATTTTTTCATGGGGGACACAGACGCATAAAGGACACAGAGAAAGGGAAAAAAAAAATTCTGCTGTTTTCCTTGAGTAGCACTTTAACATTGGCCATTGCGACTTCTGAGGCACCATTACCCCATGAGGGTCTTAAGAAAACGTAAGCAATAATAACAGGGGCCAGGTCACAAATACAACCTTTGCGACCCTGGTAGTTCCGCCACTGGGTCAAGCAGGGTTTCTTCATGGGGCAGAGCTGACACTCACTATATAAAACAATTTGGACCTTAGAAAATGGGAGTTTTAAGCTTTTGGCTAAAGCAATATTTTTTCATGGGGGACACAGACGCATAAAGGACACAGAGAAAGAAAAACGTTTCTGCTGTTTTCCTTGAGTAGCTCTTTAACATTGGCCATTGCGACCTCCAACCAAAAGTGTTCCACAGCATTACGAGTGACACAGCCCCAAATACATATGATATTCAACCAATTCCAGCCACTTCTGAGGCTCCATTACCCCATGAGGGTCTTAAGAAAACGTAAGCAATAATAACAGGGGCCAGGTCACAAATACAACCTTTGTGATCCTGGTAGTTCCGCCACTGGGTCAAGCAGGGTTTCTTCATGGGGCAGAGCTGACGCTCACTATATAAAACAATTTGGACCTTCGAAAATAGGAGTTTTAAGCTTTTGGCTAAAGCAATATTTTTTCATGGGGGACACAGACGCATAAAGGACACAGAGAAAGAAAAACGTTTCTGCTGTTTTCCTTGAGTAGCTCTTTAACATTGGCCATTGCGACCTCCAACCAAAAGTGTTCCACAGCATTACGAGTGACACAGCCCCGAATACATATGATATTCAACCAATTCCAGCCACTTCTGAGGCTCCATTACCCCATGAGGATCTTAAGAAAACGTAAGCGATTATAACAGGGGCCAGGTCACAAATGCGACCTTTGTGACCCTGGTAGTTCCGCCACTGGGTCAAGCAGGGTTTCTTTATGGGGCAGAGCTGACACTCACTATATAAAACAATTTGGACCTTAGAAAATGGGAGTTTTAAGCTTTTGGCTAAAGCGGTATTTTTTCATGGGGGACACAGACGCATAAAGGACACAGAGAAAGGGAAAAAAAATTCTGCTGTTTTCCTTGAGTAGCTCTTTAACATTGGCCATTGCGACTTCTGAGGCACCATTACCCCATGAGGGTCTTAAGAAAACGTAAGCAATAATAACAGGGGCCAGGTCAAAAATACAACCTTTGCGACCCTGGTAGTTCCGCCACTGGGTCAAGCTGTGTTTCATCATGGGGCAGAGCTGACACTCACTATATAAAACAATTTGGACCTTAGAAAATGGGAGTTTTAAGCTTTTGGCTAAAGCAATATTTTTTCATGGGGGACACAGACGCATAAAGGGCACAGAGAAAGAAAAACGTTTCTGCTGTTTTCCTTGAGTAGCTCTTTAACATTGGCCATTGCGACCTCCAACCAAAAGTGTTCCATAGCATTACGAGTGACACAGCCCTGAATACATATGATATTCAACCAATTCCAGCCACTTCTGAGGCTCCATTACCCCATGAGGATCTTAAGAAAACGTAAGCGATTATAACAGGGGCCAGGTCACAAATGCGACCTTTGTGACCCTGGTAGTTCCGCCACTGGGTCAAGCAGGGTTCCTTTATGGGCAGAGCTGACACTCACTATATAAAACAATTTGGACCTTAGAAAATGGGAGTTTTAAGCTTTTGGCTAAAGCGGTATTTTTTCATGGGGGACACAGACGCATAAAGGACACAGAGAAAGAAAAACATTCTGCTGTTTTCCTTGAGTAGCTCTTTAACATTGGCCATTGCGACTTCCAACCAAAAGTGTTCCATAGCATTACAAGTGACACAGCCCCGAGTACATATGATATTCAACCAATTCCAGCCACTTCTGAGGCTCCATTACCCCATGAGGGTCTTAAGAAAACGTAAGCGATAATAGCAGAGGCGAGGCCTTTCGCACATAAAGGACCCCTGGGACCCATAGAAGACAGACGCTAAATAACGTTTATTAATATTAATGTGGCGTTCCTTTCAGCTGCGTGAGGCTCGTCGCTCCAATGTACTCATTTACCTATTAATTACAGCTGCGCTTAACGACGCCAAACACTCGTCCCTCTCTCGCTCCGAAAATTAAGCGTTTCTTTGTGCCGGAAAATCCTCCGTTATTTTAAAGATAGAATTAAAAAACAAAAAAATTATTTCGCCTATATAACGGTTTTTTTCCCCGTCTCCAAAAGTTCCTCGAATCTCCACCACTGAGCCTCAAAAGAACGGACTAATCGCTTAATTGATCTAACTCGCAAATTATGACGCATTTTCGTGTAAAAATGATTAAGTTGCTAATTAAGCTGTTTATAACCCGTTTCCCAGGGTTGCCAATGATAATTTACATGCAAATTAGCTACGGGAGGGGACTCACAAGGGTCCTAAGTTCATTACCAAGTTAATTACTGTTTGCATACTTAAGCACTCCTCTTATAAATAGTGACATTTGACTTAATAGGCAAAAAAAGATAATTAGACCGAAGGGATGGGGAGGGGGGGGGGGGAATGGCGTTCTCTCTGCAAATATTATCCCTTTTTTAATTTTTGTTTTGCATACGGATATTTATTTTTTTCTAATTGTACACTGTTACATATTTTACGGTTGATGCATATAAAACGAGTGAAGAAACGTGTGTGTGTTGCCTGCAGTGGTGATGGGCCGAACACCCTACTGTTCAGTTCATGGCAGGGGCGGACTGACCATTTGGGAACTGGGGCACTGCCCGAGGGCCCGGGGTCAGAAGGGGGCCCCATGAGATGCCCCTGGTACCTGTCATAGGCTTTTTTTGGGTGTGGTTTGAGTGTGCGCAAGGACACAGGGGCCCCATTGATCCCCTATTGCCCGGGGGCCCCATGAGTTGTCAGTCCGCCCCTGGTTCATGGTCGAACATTCGATCCGGGACAATTCACTAAGCGGTATCTTACTGCATCTAAATATTTGGCAGGATCCCGCACAGCTACTGGAAGTATTCTTTAATGTTTCAGCTGCCACTGACAGCTAAATGTAAAAAGCATTGCCCGGAATTAAAAAAAAAAATACATGGGATCCCCCCCATTCATACCAAGCCCTTTGGGTCTGGTATGGATTTTGAGGGGAACCCCCACGCCAAAAATGTATTAAAAATGGCATGGGGGTCCCCCCCAGCTACTGGAAACATCCTTTAATGTTTCAGCTGTCAGTGGGGTTCTCTGCTGACAGCTGAATGTAAAAAGCATTGCCTGGAATTAAAAAAAAAAAAAATACATGGGATCCCCCCCATTCATACCTAGCCCTTTGGGTCTGGTATGGATTTTGAGGGGAACCCCCATGCCAAAATGTTTTTAAAAATGGCATGGGGGTCCTGTTCCCCCCCAGCTACTGGAAGCATTCTTTAATGTTTCAGCTGTCAGTGGGGTTCTCTGCTGACGGCTGAATGTAAAAAGCATTGCCCGGTATTGAAAAAAAAAAAAAAACCACATGGGATTCCCACATCTATACCAAGCCCTTCAGGTCAGGTACGGATTTTGAGGGGAACCCCCACGCCAAAAATTTATTTAAAATAGCATGGGGGTCCCCCCCCAGCTACTGGAAGCATTCTTTAATGTTTCAGCTGTCAGTGGGGTTCTCCGCTGACAGCTGAATGTAAAAAGCATTGCCCGAAATTGAAAAAAAAAAAAAAAAGCACATGGGATCCCCCCCCCCGATCCATACATGACATGACATGACAGCTGGATGTAAAAAGAATTCCTGGCATCGCCTGGAATTTAAAAAAAAACAAAACACATGGGATCCCCCCCCCCCCCATCCATACCAAGCCCTTTGGATCTGGTATTGATTTTGAGGGGAACCCCCATGACAAAATTGGTTTAAAAATGGCGTGGGGGTCCCCCCACAGCTACTGGAAACATTGTTTAATGTTTCAGCTGTCAGTGGGGTTCCCCGCTGACAGCGGGATGTAAAAAGAATTGCCGGCAGTGCCCGGAATTTAAAAA